>NW_027526203.1:48877826-49065326 GCF_048455015.1 Haemaphysalis longicornis
ACCTCCTGATCAACGTCCTGAAGAACGGGGAAACTAGCTGAAAAAGGGCCCATCTCCCCGCGAGGGGGACTCGAGTAAATGCGTCGCATAGGGGGTGGGAGTATTGCGTTAACGGTTAGTGTTTGGGGAGTTGGTGGTAGTGAATGCGTTGTATCAGCAGCTTCTTGACGTAGTTTGAATGAGTCAATGATATAAGGCGCGTTCGTAGCCTTTCATTCTGTGTCAGTTTTGTGGCGCAGTGGGAAGAGCACCATGTACAGTTGAACACGGATATATCGAACACGGATATATCGAATTATTGTCTATATCGAACAGTGCAAACATCCCCTTGAAAATCCCATGCAAAAGTATAGGGCTGTTGTGCGCGTGTATCGAACTCCTGATCACGGGCAAATTCGATATATCGAATTCCGCGCCGAAGGTGCCCCTGAAAGTTTGCTTCCTCTGATGGGGTGGAGTTGCTGATAATGTTGACTCATCGCAGGAGCTGCCTGGCTTGGTGATAGACAGGCGGCGTCCGCGGCATTATGTCGCTTGAAAAGGCGTTCGGAATTCCTCGCAGTAGCTTTGAGGGCGATGCACGCATCAACGTTGACGTAAAGGTGAATGCAGCACAACCCGCTCCGGCTATTCTGGAGCGTGTCGGGGGCAAAGCGACTTCGTTGCACGCCTCCAGGTGGGGGAGGTGTTCGGTTCGGATACTGAAGATAACGGCACTCAGTGCCTGACAACGTTCCCAACCGCCTACTGCAGCGGAGGTTCCGTCAGCGTTTTTCGCCTCTGTTGTGGCACAGTGTACAGCGTTGATTTTCTCATTTGTGCGTGTTTGTAATCTTGAAGACAATTTGGCAAACTTTACGACGCAGAAGAAAAAACAAGCGAAGCTCAAAGACATTTCAATGATAAATAGAGTGCGGTGGTCATCATGCTGCGGCTCGGATTTTCCGTGCTTTGAGGGTCAAAACGGTAAACTACCGTTTTCCACGACTTCAGAAAACTCTCAGTGATGTGCGGAGTTTTCTGATAATCTTCAGATAGGCGTATTTTATATATCGAATTATCGATATATCGAATTCTTTCGCGATCCCCTTGGAGTTCGATATATCCGTGTTCGACTGTACCTCGCGTTCCGCCCACAGGTAGTGAATGCGTTGTATCAGCAGCTTCTTGACGTAGTTTGAATGAGTCAAGGATATAAGGCGCTTTCGTAGCCTTCCATTCTGTGTCGGCTTTGTGGCGCAGTGGGTAGAGCACCATGTACCTTGCGTTCCGCCCGCAGGGTCGTGGGATCGAAACCAGGTGCCGGTAAGTATTATTTTTTTATATAGTATAGGGGGAGGGGTGCGGACCTGTTGTTGAGAGCGAGGAGCGTAGCGTGATGCGGGAGAGGAGGAGTGGGGGAGAGGGCGCACCTGGAACGGCTGTTGCGGACGCCGAGGCACGCCGACAACGCCGGGTGACAGCGTGAGTTAAAGAAATGCTCTGCATTTAAAAAAAAGCGTTTCCTATGTGCAACCCACTTCCTGAAGTACCAATCTTAACGACAACGCTGTAAACAAACGCGGGCAGAACCGCCGCCGTCAAAAATCGCGGACATAGAAGTGAACTCAGGCTGTCCACCATGAAATGAGTGCTTCACCTAGAACGATGTCCGACTTCTATGACATCGCAAGCCGGGAAGCCCACAAGTAGTTCTGTTTAGTGGGGTAATAACGTTTGTTCGCGTGAGCGAATATGCTTACTTTTTTGGGCTTGCCTCAACAAGAACTAGAGACGTAGATTTCTGACACAAACAAAACCACTTTGAAATGCATCTCAGAGGCCGTTTAACGTCCTTGCTTTTCAGAATCCCACGAGCGTCAGCGATGTGCGCACAACCGGCCTACGTCTGTACCAGTTGCAGTCTCTTCGCCTGCAGCCGTAGTCTTGGTCAACTTCCGTGAGTAGCTAGAAAACCGTAGCTCACCGGGCTCCCCCCGAGACAACTGTCGCCCGAACATTACTTGCCTGTGGTACTTCATCAAGGCGGAGCTTGCGTCATTGGCGGCGGTTCCATCAGTTACCCATCCCTCGTACCGTCCATGCCATGTCATACTCTGAGGCTGCTTCGAAACCCCCCCATGCTAATGGAAGCTCTCCCGCTTCCGTCTTCTCATGGGCATCTGACAGTAATCTCAACGTGTTTGTTTCCTCAAACGAACTACTTGCACGTTTGTCCTTTGACCCGATACGGCGAGATATCATCCTAAGCCAAATGACCTAACAGTGATTTTTCCCTTTCTAACGTCCGCCGACAACACTGCTGCTCAATGTACTTTCACCGTGTTTCTCGTGTATGGCTGGCATCCACCATTCGTTCAGCATGCATCTTTCTTTTCCTGCCAGGTTTCTCCATCAGTCAATATGACAGATGAATTTGTTTCGCGGATCTTGCATTGCCGGAGCTTCCCCCAGGTTGAACGCTGAGTCCTGCCAGGACAACCGGAAGTCTCGCTAGGATACAGCTATGTACTCCACTGTGCATGTTTCGCGTCTAAAATCGTTTCTTCGCCGATCGCCATCTCTTTGACTTGTGGCTAGATTGGCTGCTCCGACCGCCGGGTAGTTAATGTGAGCGCCGTTTTCATACCGATCTCTACAGTGTCCATTCTCCCCACTCATAGCATCCGCAAACACTGCTATAATCAGCATCATCTTCATTCACGCACCACCGGCTGTCACCCTCACATCGTACGTGCCTTGCGCGACCGTGTCCTTTGTCGGAGGCCGTTCGGAAAGCCTGAATAAATGGTCTGTGCTTCGCCATGCGGTCAAACAGGCGCTGCCATTATTCGAACAAACAAATGTACCGATTAAAGCGAAGTTGTATGTTGTCGTGACGGCCCTGTAAAACTAAGCTTCCCAGAAAAGCCTAGGTAGCGGTGCGGCCATGCTCAGCAACCCTTCTAGTGCGATTATAGCAATTACAAAAAGAAGCAACAGCATTACTTACACTCAACACCAACTGTCGGGCACCAAACGTGAGTGCGTTAAATGGGCTCACCACATGATACACAGTATTTGTTCATTGAGAGCATTGAGTATCTGCATAGCGCTTTCCCTCCAACAGAATAAGTCATGACATGCATTCGTGAAATCAATTCCATCTTCCATTAACAGGGCATCTGTTGGGGCTAGTTGGTTATGCATAGCATGAATGGAAAGCGCTTAAACTTTGACTGGTAAACAAGGACGAGAAAGTTTAAGCGCTTTCCATTCAATCCATCTTCCAACTCGTGCATGCAAAAGCTGAAAATTCTCCATTCCGTGTTCTAAAAAATTAGAACCGAAATTGTGAGGACATGTGCAAATTGTTCAACGCATGCACGCCACATCAATAGGTAAATATATATATATATATATATATATATATATATATATATATATATATATATATATATATATATATATATATATATACACACAGGCGGGTAAAGCTGGCTCAAAAATGTGTCTAAACATGGTCTAAACACGAATGCCGCCTAGATGCCACGCTGTAGTTGCCAGATCAGTAGTTACAATTTTTCTTGAAAATGAGGCACAAATTTAAGACCCTAAGCTAAAATTAGGCAACTTTTATGGAAATAACTGAGTTTTGTTAGGAGTTTGTATGCTTTTTATTAGTTTTCTTGAAATATTCATGCTTGACGAACAAAAATAAATGAAATTATAAGCAAAAAGAAGACGTCGGGATGAGGCGCCAAATTCAATTTCGTTATATTGTGAGGAGCGTCAGTCGTGTGGGGCTAATTTACAAAGGTTCACTCTAACACGCCTTAATGTCTGCTGTGTCACTTCGTTGCTTGCGAAGACAAGCTTGCCAAGACTGCCGACGATACGGAATAAAGCCGCCGCCACCTATCTTCAAGGACACCTTCTCTACATGTCCGTAGTGGCTGCTGCCGATTTGAACTCGCCGTCAGCCGGTCATATCATGTTACGCGAAACATGTCTAGGCAGATCGGCTCCTTTTAATCGTATATGATTCGTAAATTAAAAACAAACAAATGTACGAACCATTTTACCATGCCTAGCGTATAACTAGGCTGTTGGGTGCTGTTAGACTAGGGTGCTGTTATACTTTCACTGAACGGTGTTTTACTTGAATCAGAGATAAAACAACCGGCAACTAATAATAATAATGGTAACTTTATTTGCACGATAAGGTGGTTTTCTAGAGGAGGACAAGGCGAAGCCGAAAGGTAATCCCGAATGTAGGAGCGGAAATCTCCTGTATGGGTGTGTGCCATTGGTGCATGCTCCTTCGATCGCTGAAACACGCAATCTGAAATTTTCGAGAAAAATTTGATGCTTTGCATGACACATTTCTTAAATTCGGCGGATCAGCTACGTTGTTTAATTACGTATACTTGCCCCTCTGCTCTCATATGGCCCATGTATAGTATACCTGCACAGAGGAGGTGGAGGAGGAGTAAACTTCGTTCATGTGAGATGGGCACCCGTGTGGTGGGGTGTTAAGAAAAATTATTCTGTCCTTCCCTGGGTGCCTTCGCCAATGAACGGAAACGGCCACTTCTGTTCACGCCCAATTATCAGGACCACCCCGCCTGCAGGCGGTTTTGCCTGAAATGCCTGCGGGTTCGGCCGGAAATCTGGCTGTCAACAGAAACCGCCTAGGAAGCATGTTGAGTCGCGATGGGACCGCCATGTATTTTGTGCAAGGCGAAGTCGACGAAGGATATACGTCTCCCTTAAAAAGTAAATTAATTTGAGTGCACCTATAAATTGTTATTGCCGCTCATTAGTTCAATCATAGTGGTTAATTTTGAAACAGCTGCCAAACATAACTATAGCAGGTGAATCAGACTGCCTAGCATGAGGCTATCAATCGCTAATATAGAGTATTCAACAGGATGGCAAGTTGGGCGAGTTGGTGCTGATTCATGTCGAAAACAGGCGCGGAAAGACGTAGACTAAGAGAAATACACAGGACGACGCGCTTCGTCCTGTGTATTTCTCTTCTTAGTCTACGTATTTCAGCGCCTGTTTTCGAGATATAGAGTATTCAGACACTTAATGTGCATTGCATATGGCAGTCATTAAGAAAGCCGACAATAAATTGAACTCTCAATTTGCGACAGTTACATCTGGACGTATCGGTTCAGCCAGGGCCATCTGGAGACGTTCTTCAGCTGTATACACTAGATAAAAGGAAGGAATGCGATATGCGAATGCGATACGCGATAGAACGAAGGAATTCGATATGTGTAGCACAGCCTTCTCATTTATGCCAACATCAAACCGGTGGCCACAAAGGTGCCACACCAGACCTTGTAGAATTTCCACGCTTCCATTCCAGCGTGCTCACAGCAACAAGGATGATGACGAAGTTGCATTACCGAAGCTGGGTTCCAGTAATGCTGCAGCTGATTATGAAAGTTCTGGCGAATGTTCATTCAGATTGTGGTCATCAGCATTCTTATTTTCATCAAAAATAATGGGCCATCGCAATGCCATCAGTCCGTGTGTCAGAAGCAAAAATAAACACAGAAAAAGCAAGAGGGTCATATGTACAAGCAATCCTTATCCAACAAATTTTATTTCACCACCAGTAATGCCACCAGACCTCTAGGGAAGTTTGTGATGGTAAGAGCAAGGCTAAGATGACCTAATGTGCGACTTCAAAGAAAGGAAGAAACTGTAGAAGAAAGCTAGGGAGGTTAACCAAGGAAAGAAGAAGAACTGTCCAGCTGGCTGTGCTACATGTGGAAATGGGAAAAGTAAACTTGAAAGGAAAGGAAAGGACTGGCATAAAATAAAGGATAAAAAATTCGGGAGAAAAAAAAACATGGCGAGGAAATGGCCAGTACAAAGACAGCACCATGGGCGAAAAAAAGATAGGCATAAAAGAAGCAGGCAAAATGACAAAATGGGCAAATGAAGGATGCTGCATGCTGGTAACACCCCTACAGCACCTGTGACTGTTTTTCTCTCTTAATCACTGCAATCTGCTTCTTCAAGGCAAGAACTGATTTGGCTACTTCAGCTCCATCTTGTCTAAAACCACTGAAATATGTCTGATTTTCTGTGTACATAATGTAAATAGGGTACATAATTTCTTATTTTTTAAAAATTCTCCTGAAGCGTCTGCTCCTCCGTGGAAGCTTTCGTGACTAACTGCCTCGTAGAATTGCATTTGCTTTGTTCATTTTTTGCTCTTTTATGCTGCCTCTGCTTGTATTTGTTTATTTCGTTCTCCTCTTCTTCAGTGCTTAGGTTTTTTATCACGAAATTGTTTTTTCTTCAAGAAGGTTTTTTGGCTTTTAACCCTGTCTGTTTATTGGCTTTAAACCTGCCATAGCTTTGCTGGAAATAGTTAGTTCCTCACACAATTTTCCTCTTTCTTTATTCTGGTAGAGGGGGCATGAAATTTTAAAAGGTAAAGAGCCCTGCAGCGACTAATGAACACTTGCACTACTTTCTGTGTAGTTGGAAGTACTGAAAGCTATAGTGCCACAAACCCAGGATGGAAATGCGCATTCTACATGATATCTTTTAGTCTCTGTTTTTTTTTGTCGAGATTTTGTTTAAGCTGCTATAAATTTCGCTCTGCTACAGCAGAGCGAAAGCCAGGCGACGTCCAACGGCCCGCGCGCGCAACGGGCCGCCGAAATGAAGCCCCTCCGAAGCACAGGAGCACGAAAAAACACGTCCGCTCAACTCCGAAGCGACGACCCAACTCCCCTGACGCACCCGCAAAAGCTACCTATCCGAGCGTACGAAATACCCGCTAATCTAGGCGCTACCCTTCTCAGTTGCGGAGAATGCAAAACTGCATCTAACGCGGCAGCATGGCACAAAAGTTCGCTACCTACCACAAGAAAAACTTCACACAACGTTTCTGCACAGCAAAGTTTTCACGGCGCACTCACAGCAATGGTGGCTGCCATGATGGAATGCGTTGGTTACTAGGTGAATACCGACTACTGCCGCCAACTCTAGTAGGCAAAAAGGCAGCGGGCAACGCTGTGAGGGTGGCATCATGTCAGCGCCCGCGTGTAGCACGGTTTCAATGCACGGGCTGGCCGGGCAGCTTTTGCTCTAGAGTCAGTAGTATTAACTCTATGTATATATATATATATATATATATATATATATATATATATATATATATATATATATATATATATATATATATATATAGATATATTTACCTATTGATGTGGCGTGCATGCGTTGAACAATTTGCACATGTCCTCACAATTTCGGTTCTAATTTTTGCACGCCACATCAATAGGTAAATATATATATATATATATATATATATATATATATATATATATATATATATATATATATATATATATATATATATATATATATATATATATATATATATATATATATATATATATATATAGCGAATCACAATTGTAAATGAGGTTATCGTGCGAAATAACAGAGAAATAGGAGTTGGCAGTCAAGAAAACCTCGGAAAGCAAAGGGGAGGATGTGGTAGGTCATTGATACAGATACAAAATTTGGAAAGTGGAAAAAAAATGCCCGCCAGGTGGGATCCGAACCCACGACCTCCAGATTGCCGGTCTGGTACGATAACCACTACGCTACAGGCGGGGCGATTTTCCCTCCACTTTCTGGGGTATATATGTTAAGGCATTATTGTTTCCTGTGCTGGGGGGTGCACGGTAGCCAGCGCCACTCGGACTACTGCGTGTGAAGGGGACTTTCTTTTTACCCCCGGGCCGTGACTCGATTCGGTTTTCTTGACTGCCAACTCTTATTTCTGTGTTATATATATATATATATATATATATATATATATATATATATATATATATATATATATATATATATATATATATATATATATATATATATATATATATATATAACACAGAAATAAGGGTTGGCAGTCGAGAAAACCTCGGAAAGCAAAGGGGAGGATGTGGTAGATCATTGAAACAGATTAAGAATTTGGAAAGAAAGAAAGAAAGTGAAGAAAAAATGCCCGCCACCTGGCGGGCATTTTTTCTTCACTTTCTTTCTTTCTTTCCAAATTCTTAATCTGTTTCAATGATCTACCACATCCTCCCCTTTGCTTTCCGAGGTTTTCTCGACTGCCAACCCTTATTTCTGTGTTATTTTCAACGAGCCCCTCATTTCCTATTCTGATTCGCTATATATATATATATATATATGTAACGCAGGAGACATGGCGTCCGTCGAACCAACACCTTTATTAACAACTTCTTCTTCATCGTCCACCACTATCGCACCGCACCGTCTCTTGGTGGCTAATCTCCCATTCAACCCGCCGCGTTGGCTCAGTGGCTAAGGCGTTGTGCTGCTGAGCACGAGGTCGCGGGCTCGATTCCCGGCCGCGGCAGCCGCTTTTCTGATGGAGGCGAAAAGCAAAAACGCCCGTGTGTACGAGATTTCGGCGCACGTTAAAGATCCCCAGGTGGTCAAAATTAATCCGGAGCCCTCCACTACGGCGCGCCTCATCGCCTGCGTTGCGTCGGCGCGTTAAACCCTACAATCAATCAATAATCTCCCATTCCGGCCAACTGCCCAGCACCATCCATCTGCTGGACGTCACAGCTATGGAGGATTTGCTAAGAGTATCTGTCCGGTGACCATTAAGCCGTAGGCTCATAGGTTGACTCGTTTCGCCTATATACTGTTTGTGGCACATTGATCATTCCAACATATACACAATGTTGGATGAAGTGCACGTAAAACTTGAATTAATCTTGTGGACATAATTACTGGCTGTGCTTTTTACAACGCAGTCTGTGTGCAGGTGCCTACAAGTCTTGCATCAGGGGCGGGAACAGCTGGCTATGACTGGTTGCTTTGAAGGCCCTGTTTTAGCATGCACTAAAATATCTTTTAGATTCCTTTAGATATTTTCCTTTAGATTCCTTTAGATTCCTTTAGATAAAGATATTTTAGTGCATGCTAAAACAGGGCCTTCAAAGCAACCAGTCATAGCCAGCTGCTCCCGCCCCAGATGCAAGACTTGTAGGCACCTGCAAACAGACTGCGTTGTAAAAAGCACAGCCAGTAATTATGTCCACAAGATTAATTCAAGTTTTACGTGCACTTCATCCAACATTGTGTAGATGTTGGAATGCTCAATGTGCCACAAATAGTATATAGGCGAAACGAGTCAACCTATGAGCCTACGGCCTAAAGGTCACCGGGCAGATACTCTTGGCAAATCCTCCATAGCTGTAGCGCAGCATTTCAACCAACAAGGCCACAATTTTGATGACCTTAAGTTATACATACTTCAGTCAAATTCCAAGTCTCCTAGGGACAGGAAATACCGAGAATCCTACTTAATTCACAAATTCAACTCCATGGAACCTGCTGGAATTAATGCGTCTAAGGGCAACTTGGAATCCTTGCGATATTCACCGGGAATACAGCATTAGGCATTTTCGTGCATATTCCTCATCCAAATACTTTGACCGTTCACTCTGCTCTGTACCTGGTCACCTAATTTCTTTTTTTTTGTCATTCCTTAGCGTCTAGCTTAATACTCGCCCTCATCCCTCCAACCTTTGCTTTTGGTATTCAATTTTATTGATTTTATTTCTCTTTTTTTTTACTCCGCGTGGTCTTGTGCCCCGTACGTCACACTAACTTTACCTTTTCGTTTTTGAGTTTCAGGACAGGCCTGTTCCAGGAATGTTGCCGTGGGGGACACGTGCCATTTCAGTTGCCGGGTCATTGCTTTTAAAGCAAAGCTCTCTACCTCTACCCCCCAAGGGTTCTTTCGCGACCGTTGGTGTCACCAGAAAACTCCAGCGAACAAATAAAAGAATTTACTGGCACCGCCGGGAATCGAACCTGGAACTAATAGACTAACAAAGCGAGAGCCCGTTGTCTTACCGATTCAGCTACGAGCCCACGCGAACACGGGAAGACAAATGGTGTACTCATCGAGCACATCTACGGGTTTACCCCCTGCCTTCTCGCCGAATGCCACGTGAAAGCGCCACACGACCACTCACGCCCGTCTAGCGGCCCTGTGCGCACCTTGCTCATCTGCTAAGAGTTACAAAAATTAATGGAAGCTCACACCAATCCATGGCATCTCACTTTTCGTACGCCAATGTGCTAAAGCCTGTGGCCTCCAGTGTTCACGTACAAAATCACAGCCCCTTGTCGTCCGCCCTCACGCCAAATCAAGGAATACATTCAAATACTCCTTGATGACCTGGCCATCACTACAAACCCCAGCATCAAGATCCTGGGCCTACATTTCCAGGCCAACACCAAGAGTGACGTCTCCTTGCAGCGCCTCAAAAACAGCATTAATCTAATCATACACATGATCAGGCGAGTGGCCACCAAGAAACGAGGCCTAAAAGAATTCGGTACCTTTCGATTAATTAAAGCTTTTGTCCTCTCGAGAATTACTTACGACAAACCCCTATCTTCTTCTCGACGAGGAAGACATAGAGATGGTTGATATAATGATTAGAAAGGCGGTTGAGCAGGCCATTGGTCTTCTCATGAGTGCGTCCACACTGAGGCTGCTTAGCACGGGCTCCACAACACGGTGGAAGAGCTGATAGAAGGCCATCTTTCTAACCAGAAGGTCCGAATCAGAACTGCGGTGGGAAAACCGCATGCTTCACCAGATTGGCTAGGAAGCCAAGAATGTCACTCCGCTTGACGTACTCCCAGATTCTTGGCGACTAAAACTAAACATGCTCCCTTTGCTTAGAAATATGAACCCCTCACATGACGAAGGTCAACGAAAAGCACGGGCTCAAGCGCTAAACACCACCCTCGGTGGGGTTCATGCATTTATCTACACAGACTTCCCCTAACATCGAGGGCAGCAACACGCCATCATCGTGGCTACCTCCAGAACCAACCTTCTTGCGTGTACCTCGCTTAGGGCCCAACAAATGACGGCCGCAGAAGAGGCAGCCATCACCTTGGCTCTCACTACACCAGGGGTTCGGAGAGTAGTCACCGATTCCCAGCAAGCCTACTGGAATTGATTTTGATTGATTGTAGAGTTTAACGCGCCGACGCAGCGCAGGAGATGAGGCGCGCCGTAGTGGAGGGCTCCGGGTTAATTTTGACCACCTGGGGATCTTTAACGTGCGCCGAAATCTCGTACACACGGGCAAGCCTACTGGAATTACCAGTCGGGTTGGGTGTCCTGACCTTCAGTGCGCGTGCTAAAAAACCACTCCCCAAACGGTTCCATTGAGCTCATCTGGACACCCCCTCAAGCTTCAATGGAGGGCAACAAATACGCCAAGCCAACAAGCCTGCGCTTTTACCTCCCGTGCTATGGAGCTGCACGAGGACAGTCACCAGCCCGCTTGTGACGTTCAGGGAGATAACCCAGCATTATCGCCTTCTGAGACAGACCGTACCTTCGCCTTATACTGACCTTTCCTGAGAACAAAAACTACCTTACGGCTCATACAATCCGCGCTCCGTCTCACAGCCTAGGAGTCTTCACCTAATGTATCCGAACCGCTACGACGCTGAATGTAAATTTTGCTCAGAAGTAGGAACACTCCGCCCCGTAATCGGGGTGTGCGACATTAGCCCTGAGCACCCTCCTCTCTTTCCGTCAAGTACCTAACAAGAACAATGGGACCTACCCAGCAACCTACCCAGCTTCAGCGGGTGGACAGAACACATGCCTCGCGGACTGCATATGGGCCTCACAGAAGAAGGAATCACTCCCCAGGGCTTCACTCTTGGCCGTTCATAAATCTGAACAGAAGTATTTCTTCCTCTTCTCCTCCTTCTCTGCCGCAAATCTCGTCGCCTCCGTCCGCGGCGCAGAGACGGAGAAGTCAGATCGTCTAACACCGGTTTGGAGCTTACTTTAATTTTATGAAAAAGTTTCCAACTCAACCAAACACCGTTCATGCATCATGCATTGATTCAACCTTACCAAGAATATCTCTTTGAAGTAATAAATTGTGTGGTTAAGTGCATTTCACTTCTCTGGTTTTGCTATTTGTAGAGCGATGTGAGTGAATATAAGTGACGTCGCATGGGTAATCGTTATGGGTGCCGTTTACAGCTTTGCTTTCCAACCACATTCACGGGGTGGATTGGCGCGATTTTTTTTGTTCTTGTTAGGTTTTTTAAAAGGATGCTACTGAAATGTTTCACAGCCCTAAGCGCCAATTTGCACGAGAAAGGTGACGAAAATTTGTTATAGGATCTCGTGTGCTGCCTCAGCAGTGGAATATTCCTTAGCTTCCGTGTAGCGAATAGCTGACGGCGAGGTGAAGCTCAGCTGCCGTGACGCAAGCGCCTTGTAGTCATCTGTTGCGTCGGCCAGAGGCTTTATGAGGGTGAGAACGGCTTGACGGCGGCAGATCGAGAACTCCCGCGACATCAGGTTCACGGCCTCGGGAGCATGTTCCTAATCCTGTTGACGCGTGAGTTCCACGACCGTGGTGTAGACGTAGCTCTAAAAAATACAAGGGAAAATCTTTCTTGCAAAAACTCAACCGGCACAGTTATTACCTTACTTTACAAATTGATTTATTCTTTGATTGATTGATTGATAGACTGATAGATAGGTAGATTGATTGATTGATTGATTGATTGATTGATTGTTTGATTGATTGATTGATTGATTGATTGATTGATTGATTGATTGATTGACAGATTGGTTGATAGATTGATTGATTAAAATGATTATCTCGACCTTCGTTAGGTCTCTGCACCCCAACAATTCAATATGCTGAACTTTATAATGTTGTTGTGTACGTAGAGCTATGGTCCCTAGAAATATGTGCTAGTCTGCCGTCCGGCGGCCGCGAAGGGGGCTCCTCCGTGATGCATGCAGTGGCGGCGCTGCACGCAGTCGGAGCGCGGCAGGCCAGTGTCGGCGTGGGGAGCAGCGCAGCGGACGGCGCTTCGCTGTGCTGCATTCGTAGGTATGTGCGCGTTCAGCCGATTTTTAAGGGCACATTTTCTTCCTCTACGAAACAGATTAGCCAAATAAATTGGTTCCTACGAATACGAAGAGTTTGTTACCGAAGCATGAATTGATGCCAGTACGTTTTTTGCGGATTAAGAACGATCGAGCCGCCAAACCATGGAATCGTGTCACTGCGCTCTATCCTCGATATCCTCTTCCAGGGAAAAGGTTTCTACACATTCTGGGGGGCATCGGAAACACTGTCGGCACGGAATCTTTTGCTAGCTGGGGCACATCACGCGGTATTTCGACTAAGTTACCCAGCAAAGAAGAAGAAGCGTTTTTGTGTATACCCCCGCCGTACACTGCCGTGGATATATAATTGATTGATTGTAGGGTTTAACGCGCCGACACAACGCAGGCGATGAGGCGCGCTTTTGTGGAGGGCTCCGGAATAATTTTTACCACCTGGGGATCTTTAATATACGCCGAAATCACGTACACACGGGCGTTTTTGCTTTTCACCTCCATCAGAAAAGCGGCCGCCACGGCCCGGAATCAAACCCGCGACCTCGTGGGTATATAAGAGCGTGAAAATATCTGTGTTTGGTAGGGTGCTTCATAATTTTTTTTTTTTAGGCGCTTTGGAACCATCCTCACTTCTCTTTGCTTGGGAGTCAAATACAGTATTCCCTCGCTATAACGAGATCGCTTTATTCGAAATATCGCTTTATTCGAAATTTCTTCTGGTCCCAACCCAAACGCATGCTTTTTAGGCCGCATTACTCGAAGCGCTCGAAGAGCCTGACCCGCATAGAGCGAAGTGTCGAGCGGAGGCGTCGCCCATTGGCAGCGACCCATCGGCAAGTCAGGCGGTCAACATGGCCGGTCAACGCAAGCTGGTCTTTCCCATCGATTTTCTGGAGTCAGTTCATGCTCGATTTGCGTCATCCAACTTGAGACAAACGATCCAACTGCGTGGTAAGGTCCTTAAATTTTGTTCCTAGACATTGGTCAGTGGCGTGGGCGCGACGGTGTGCGAACACCGACACTCGAACCGTAGAATTAGCAGTGTCGTTCACAAGGGAACGCCGAAAAGCGCTTGTTTTGCAAACTTCACGGCTGCACACCTCAAGGGAAATTTGCTTAGTGATCATGCTAAGCCTCTGGTGCGAAAACCGTCAGTTTTCGTGATTGCGCTGTGTACCCAGAGTGAGCGGGTAATGAGCGTAACAAGCACAACTCTAGCCATGGCATTTGCGGCGGTTTCCAGCGCGAAATTCGCGTATCATTCCGTGACGCCTGCACGCCTCCCTATAAATTGGCCACAGCCACTGACACTTTTATGGGCGACCACCACAGCCTCATGCATTACTGGTCAAATCGGTGATGGGGTTGCTCATGCCCGACAAAAACTTGAAACAGCCAAAGCTCACTTCCCTTTTTGCAACCGAATAAAGTTGTTCTTCTCTGAATACATTGTGTTTTGGTTCCTTGGAGTTGTGGCGCAAGCTCAATTGCTTAAGCTATTCTCGATCGGTTGCTTATATCGAAATACCGCTTATAACGAAATTTTCCGCCGTCCTGCTGACTTCGTTATAAGGAGGAATTACTGTATACGCTTTGAAGCTTGAACGGAATCTGACCAATTCGCATCGTTCATTAATTAGGCCCAATCGCACGTCGAACGCTGCCTCCTCAGTTGGCAATATCTGTTAAACGTAAATGCCGAATAAAAGTAATAAGAATGTACGCACGCAAATGATGTTTTTGGCACTTTCAATCAACAGGCAGAAACTGTGGTACTAGCTTCTATTTTGCGCGCCTGTAAGTTTTGCGAATTCCATGATTTGGAAAATTCGCTAACTTGAAGAGTGCGGAAAACTTTTTCACTGGAATCAGGCTGCCAAACAGTAAATGCGCTTGCATTCTCCATTACACAGGGCTTTCTTTTTTTCTTTTTTTGATCGCCCGCATACTCGGAGTGAATCGCGAGACACGCGCAGGGAAAGCAACAAGGCAGAACATCTGTGTTATGTCCAATCATTTTACTTGCGGCTGTTTGAAATTAAAAAGATAAGCTCTTAAGGCTTATTTATTTCAATGACCATATGCCTTGCTTTAACATCCCCCCTCCCTAGGGGAAGTAGGAGGGCTCGGCCAGAAGTATTTGGGAACGGGTTTTTTTTTTTTTGGTAAAGCATTTCACTACAGCTTTTTCTTCTTCTTTTTTATCGAGTCACCCAGGACGGGTACATGCAGACCACCTTCAATACATGACGTTCGGGGATAACCACGTTGTTTTCACAATTAGCAGAAACACTGCGTGTGGCACCGCCGGGCTCTCCTGGAACGGATCTCACTGTCTCAACAATGCGCGAAATAATGGTACCAGCGGTGGTAGCGAAACGGCTCTCTCGTTGCTGCGGTTTTATCCTTCGGTCTCACTCGCGAAGGTAAGCGTCCGCAAATAGCCTAGGCTTTGTAGCCCGATTCGCGGAAAATTCGGGCCGCCGAAATTAAAAGGACCTACAGTAGTTCTATCGCAGCCTCAATTGTGAGCTGATGTACCCCGAGCCGCTGGATTTCACCGCTCTAACTGGCCGTCAAACCCCCATGCGCGCCCGCTCTCCGCGGCAGTAGCGTGCGGCACTGGACGGCCGGCGGCCGCTCTCGCTCCCGCCGCTCGGGCGCTCCGATTGCTGGCAGCGCCCTCTGAGCAGCACTGTGCGTGCATCAGCGGCGCGGACACGCCTCCCCATAGACAAGGCGCGCGGACGGCAGACTAGCTCATATTCTAGGGACCATATAGAGCACTGCCTTTTTATCCCAGAGAAGAGCGTTTTTTTTTTTTTTGTTAGTTTCGCGACAACACAAAGGCCTACTTTTTTTCCCTTTTGTAAAAAAAAAAAATTTGGACAGCTTTGCAATTGAGATGCGAAGACAGAAGTAGCAGCGCAACTGGTGGTCTTCAATAGCTTTAACTTGGCTTTGTTTAGGTGTGCCCCTCTTTGAGAGAACGATGGTTAAAAAATCTACGCTTTTTCTATGCAAATTGAGTGAAATCGAAGTACATAATCTGCCCCCCTAATGTACAAAATACAAACTGCCCAAGTCTGAAGCTAAAGTTCACTTCAACTCAGCCGAAGTCCAAAGTGAACACGCACACTACGAACTCGAAGGAAATGCTGTGCGCCACGGATGCGATCACAGCGCAACGAATAGACGCCGGTTTCATAGCGCGAGGAACCCCGATTTGATTCCGAAAACGCAAAGCACTTTTAGGGCGCAACCCTTTGGCGGCCCTCTCTGGGCTGAGCCGCTTTGTCGGCGTAACCGAGTGAACGATGTCAGGACCGGCAAGTGAAAGAAAAATCTTACTAAGGAAGAAAGCAAAGGAGGAGAGGGTCGCGAAATTGGGAGGGGTGGACGGTTCGCCATGGCGGCGTGAGCCAGCGCTCTCCGAAGTGTGCGGTGGGGGTGGGGAGGGGGCAGTATAGTATGCTGTGCCCGCAAGAGGCGCTCAACAGCGCGACGCTTGGCAAAAACGTGAGGGGGGCGTGTGCATGACTATGATGTGAAGTGCTTCTAGAATTGGGTAAAAATTTATTTTTTACAATCAATACATTAGTTAGTTTATGCCTCTAAAGTTTTTTTCGTCATTTTTAGCTTCGGAACAGATGTATTCATCGGTAAAGTTGACCCTCTGTGTTATCCACTGCTCCCTCCCGTATCGCCGGAAGAGCGAGAAACCGAGACGAAGCGACCGGAAGTAGCGTCGTATTCGGAAGATGGCCAGCGGCGTGCGCCGCCGGTTTTGCTGTGCCTAACGTTGGCTGTGTCCTAGCTTTGTGGGTCAAGTTCCGAATAAAGCGGGTGTGTAATTTGCACTTTAGTTATCTTCATTGTCTAGAGTTGCTTCGGCGTTTATTTTTAACCGTTATGCTACTGTGTTTTTAGAGATTCCCTAAAGCGACTCCTAGATAGCAGAGATTTCCTACCCGAGCTCCAGTGGCACTACATTGCCGTCATGATTCTTGCTCGTTTTGCCGATCAACATTGCTGGCTATGACGACAGCTTAGCTAAGTGGGTATATATTTAAGAAAAAATCAAGCAAGCTGGAAAGCATGAAGCGTTTTCTGCGCGTGGGAGCGGTCCGCACACTCGCCGGTAGTGCATTCCCGTACGGCACACGATGCGGTTCGCACCGCGCATGCCGCGGCAGCAGGCTATACTTGACGATCACGCCGCTCGGTACCCGCCTGTGAGCAAACCGACCGCGTCTCTAGCGCTGCGCGAGCCAATCCGGCCATCATGGAGGCAAAAATACTCAGGAGAGGCCCCTAGCAACCCAACGCATTGCAAAAAGTGTGGAAGAAGTGACGTCATTTTTCTTGAGCCCATAGACAATGTTGCTTACTTGTTCACAACTGCGGCGGCCAAATTTGGGCGAATAGAACGGACAAATTTTTAAGGCGCTTGGTATGTGGCTGCCGCGCTACGCTTGCAAACCAGCGCATTTGCTACGGCAAACGTTTTTAGATTAGGCCAGTTGAAAACTCCGCCGTCGGAGGCGGCCTTAACTCGTACCCCGGACGCAGCGGCGCTTACGTCGCATCGAGATCGGCGGAGCGAGCCCCTGCCGCCGCCGGCGACCTGCCGGGAAAATCGCCTTCGCTCAGCGTTGACGAGAGCCACAGTTCGTTCTTTGCTCACTTTGTGTTTCTTCGTTGTGAAGTGAAGTAAATTTTGTCGCTGCGGAGACGTAGCGCGCAATGACCGCAGTGCTGTACGACCCCAAACAATGCTCCCGTCGTCTACGTTCTGCCATCCCGCGAGCCTGTTGCTATGACGACGACAAACGCTACTTTGCCGGACTTAAAGGAGCCATGAAGAGAAAACACAAGTTTGGTTCATTCGAAAGATCGCCTCGTTAAAACCATAACGACACCCCTTATAACGCAAACTTCGCTCAAATAAGCTACATAATTAGGAAAAAAAAGGAAATGACCATGCGACCCACCAGCTCATTTTCCGCAACAGAACCTATGATGTCACTCGAGAATGCTCTGCGATTGGCGGAGGCCGGCAAAAGCAAACGCATGTTAGGCAGGGCTTACAGTTTGCATAGCGAGCTAAATGCCCGTGAAACATACTGCACATTCTTTTTATGACAAAGAACGGTGGAGTAAACGGTTGAAGTTCCGAACGAACACGCAAGCGTGTGCGCCAATGCGCACGAAACTACCGCCGGCCGAGCTCGACATCTCGCCGTCGCGCAGACGAATTTTCGGGTTCGAGGCTCTTAGGGGCCAACGAACCGTGCCAGCACGCACAGCCGCGACCTTGCTTGGTATCGTAATCCCTTCACAGGAGGTTGGCCGTCATATCGCCAACCAGCAAAGGTAAAAATAGAAACGAGGGTAGTAAGGAACAGCAAGCAGCGACGAGATAGTGACAGTCGTCGCAGTTTCGGAATGGTGTTGGCTTGCTGCTGTCGTTACGAGCTCGTTTCCAGTTTGCAACCACTGAAAACTTCAGTTTGTTCGAGTACTTTACAATGAAATTTCGTTGCTACGTTTAGAAATGCCCATGTAAAGTCAAACCCGTTTATAGCGAATTGCAATATGCACCGCGATTATTTCGATATATCCAATAGTTCGATATAACCGAACCCGCCTATAACGAACTTATCGTTACAAGTTCGCAATCCGCGGGAGCCCCCCTCCCCCTCCCCAACTCTACCATCCCCGCACGCAAAAACGAACACAGTAAAGTAGCCGTTACCATACCCAAAATAATCCATTTACTGCAAGTATTAAAGATACTTTCCGCCTGAGCTGCCTACTTTGCAAAGAAAAAAGCGGTGATTTTTGTTTTCACTTTCATTTTGGCGGCTTCAACTAGCATAGCATTCTCTACAGGAAACATTATTTGCACCAGTTGGAGTCCGCGTCCTCCAAAATCTAAGAAGCATAGGCGGAGCACATTGACTGCCGAAAGCGCTTCATTATAAGCGTCGGACGGCTTTCACTCGCGACATCATCGGGAATGTAGTGAAGCTCTTCCCTCAGTTCACCGATGCTGCTGCCTTGGTCCGGACTCGCTGACTGCGCGGGTTCCGTCGTGAGTCCCGCGCGTCGGAAACAGTGACGGAAAGTGTCGGGCGTCATGTGGCTAAGTGCGAGGCGCAATGTCTAAGTCGCAACTCTTGCGTCCTGGTCGCGGCCAATCCACATCTCAATCGCCGCTCCAAGACCATGCATTTCGGCGGCCATTCTAGGCGTGCAGAGTTCGATATATCGGATGTGAACTTCGTTATAAGGAATATGTTTCCCATGTATTTCTGTAACTGAATTATTTTTGTTCGATATATCGCATAATTCGCTCTATGCGGGTTCGTTATAGCCGGGTTTGACTGTAGTACGGGCAAATCGTCGAGGGAGTGCGACATCCCCGGTGAGGAGATCTCCTTTCATGTGCTGCCCAACGACGAACCTCGGCGAAGCAAGTGGCTATGTTTTGTGAACTTTGCAAATGGAGGTGAAAGAGAGCTAAAGGAAGTACGAGTGTGCTCGCTTCATTTCCGAGGAAGTGATCACGGCAGGGACCCTTACGTTAGCTCACTCCTGGGACATGCTGGCGCTCGTCGCCGACTTCGTCAAATCGCCGTCAAAGCGCTCTGACCTTGGGGGAAAAAAATGCCGTAAATACCGCGCATTGACGCTCGCATCTTTCTGGTCGAAGCAGAGAGCTCGCGCGAACGGCTTTCCATACACGACACCGGCCAACTGGCATAAGCGATACTGCTACTGAAATTGAACTATTATTAACCGTAATAAAAATACGGCACATACGTACCAGTCTGTATTCGTCCGTCGCGACGGGGCTGACGAGGCAGCGGTGCCGACGGCTGGGCGTTCGTCTGTTGTGGCTATCGCGGACTGGTCGCTTTCCCGTCCACCGCGTATCACACAACTCTTGCCGCTCGTGCACTTAGAAGCATTGAGCGTTCAAGTGGTGTGAGGTTGTTAAATGCAAGCCCGAGCTTCTCGGCGAGAGTTTTGTTCTCCGGATCAGGCGATTCCATGACTAGGGCTGCGGGTGCACTAGGTTTAACTAGTATTTTTAAAATGGCCGCCGTCTCGGTCGACTCCCGCGTGTGGGTGCTATATGGAGTCGACATACTAAGTATCTGTTTCATGGACCGGCTCGTATGACGCCATTGTTCACGTCACGGAATGTGCAATTTTAGCGGGAGATTTAAAATTTTGGCTTAAATTGCCTTATTTCTCAGTAAATAAAGCATCATTTGCTTCCGGGAAAGCGCTTGGGGTACTATGAAACAACTAATCTTTCGAATAAAACAAACTTTTGTTTTCTCTTCATGGCTCCTTTAAGAGCTGAAAAATCGTCCTATCTCAAAAACGAAGGCCGTTTTTCGATTGAAACTTTGGGTGAGGGTTAGAATGGGCAAATTGACGGCGAAATCAACAGCTTAGAACATGACATCGCACCGAGGAATTAGTGACGAAGCTATTTTCGCTTCGAAGCGGGAGGGCAGGGCGACGTCATATTAGTCAAATCAAACCGGAGATAGCAAATGATGATGGGATATAGTGCTGGGCTGAGTGGGCTCAAGTCATGGTGGGACACGGCTTCACAAATGTGACGTCAGGGCCTCTCCTAACCTTTTCTTTCCTCCATGCCGGCCATCAATTTCGATGCGCGCGCATAACGGTGCGCCGCGCTCCGGATTTTGGCCGTGACCGAAAGCTCACTGGTTCTGCGCCGCGGCGGCGCGCCTGACCGCCACTTTCGCCAATAGGAAACTACGTACCTGTAAACAATGTAACTGGGAGGTTGGCGTAGACTGAACGTCTTCCCTCCGTACCTTGCAGATATTACTTTGTCTCCCCTTACTACACCTGCCCAGTAGTGGCGGTGTTGAGTTCGCGCTACGGCGTTTCAGTGGTTTCAGTCCCGTGAGCGTGCTCAACTAGCTCAAACCCACGGTGGTTTATCTCAGTGTCACCTGTTATGCTTTGTAATGCATGTGTTATTCATATTGTAAGGTACAGACCACAAAACGTCTGTGGTCACACACAACAGTGCCACAAGGTAATCTGGCTCAGTTGCGACACAAAATACGATATCCGCACACGTTTTCCCTGTGTTATCTGACCTATTTCGTTGCAACGTCTTTCCTATGGAAACGTTGCTGCGTTTTTCTTGTCAAGAAAGTTTTTTCTGACTTAGATCCGGTTTCTTTATTTGACTCATTTACAAAAACAAATCCTCCAACGTAAGGCCCCGCGGCACTCACTAATTGATTTCTATCACTACCCCGGGTGCCACTACTCCCGTAATGTTATTGGAAGGAGAAATAAATGAAAAATTAGTGCCCTTCCACTCTGCGAAGATGGATGACCTGCACAGCTAGACGCAGTCCACGGAGTGCACGAAACAAAACGCGTTTGTTCTAATTTGCGATGGAGCATAATTCATAGCCAATTAGTTGAATGAATTTCTGAAGGATCCAAGCTTTGTTTTGGCAGATAAAGATGGAGCTGCCTGTGTCCCGGCGTCGAAAGCATCTTACTATTTGAGTAATGCACAAAATCAATCCGCTCTAGCACTAAGGACTCCCGACAAATCCCGTTGTGACGTTTAAATTCCTCGTTTAAACCTCGCACCAGCACAACGGAGATTACATCCATCAGTACACTCTAATCCTGGTAACCCATAATGTAACTTCTAAACGGAAGTAACCTATAAAATAAAGGTTACAATGGATTCATTTTGATGTTTTCTTTATCCCAGTCCGTTCTAAGGGTTACAAGCGTGAGGTTAAAAGCGATTTATAGGTTACAATAATGATTTATAGGTTACATCAACAAAACCTGACATGTAACCTCTACGTTGTAACCTATAAAACGCCCTGTAACCTCTAGGAGATGCTCGTCGCGCCTTCTCTCCGGGCGGCCGTTGATTTCTCCGTTGCATGACGGGATATAGAGAAATGGCGGCGCGGGCAGGCCCGGTGGCCACATTTTCGCGCCACTCGAGCCTTTTAACCGCTGTGATACCCCTACGGTGAAGCGAGGATTGCTGTTAAAAGACTTATTTGTCGGCGTGAGTCGCGGAGGCTGCGGCGAGCCCATTTGTGACTGGCAGCGCTTCACGGCCCGTTCTTTTACGACCAGCATCAAGTTCGCATGTTGGACCAATGCCCCGGCGCCAGTGAAAGCGAACTCGGTGAGTATATTCCCGTGACGGTTTCGGTGTTTTCATTGGATGTATCTTTTCGCTGGGGGCTTTTCAATTTGAAATTGCAGCATTCGAGAGGGATTTTCGTTACCTGACTGGTTGCTTCGCTGGACGTTTTCTGTTGTCCGCGACGGCAATTGAATGAAATCACGGGCTTGCGTTCGTTGCGTCAGACTAGAGCGGACGATCGGGAAAGCACAGATAACGGCGCCCGTGACCTGCTTTCTGCTCTGCTTGCGCGCCTTCGTCATGTGTTGAGCGTTTTGTTTACGCTGTTCGCTGCATCGGGCGCACTTGACGAGTTATTGGCCCAGGTAAGTGGCAGGTAGCTCTGTTTGAATAATTGATTTTTTTCCCATTAAAGTCTTATATTATCGCGCTATTCTGTGGGTATTATCATTTTGTTTCAGTCGTCGGGAAATGTTCATTTTTCTCGCTGCATATATTCGGAATGGTGTCCATTTTATTGGTCTTGTAGTAATATATCCGGATAAGCACAAGGTGTGTGCTGCAGAAAAGTAGTCCACTAAATGGTGCCCGAAATTTCTAAACTCACTTTTGTCCAGCACAAGCCTCTTTTTTGTTAAAGTTTGCCTTACGGCACAATAAAAAGTTTTCGTATGTACAACACTCCTCATTTTTTTCATTCTTTTTATTAAGTGGGTAAATTTGGTGTTAGTCATTTTGAGACAGCGGGCCATTTCCACCATATTAAGTGGTTTATTATTCTCGTTCGCACAAATCAGTCGTTTATTTATTCGCGTGGTATTGCAGGGCAAATGATTGTCTCGCGTGATCCTAGTGTAGTGTAGTAAAGCGACTTTACAGAATGGTGGTATGTATGAGCCAGCATGCAGGCTGCTTGATTGTTGTTTTTTGATGATAAAGAAATTGTGACGTATTACGCAGAGACAGGTGCAGGTGTAAAAATGGGTTCTGCACCCTCATCGGATCCTGGCTGTTCAAAAAGTGTGGTTGCATCTGGCTACCTATGCTGTGACTTATCAGCACTACTGTTTTTTCTTGGAGGCAGTGTTCCTTGAGCTGACAACCAGGACTCCCCTGCGTATGACACAAGTTGAAATGAAGTCTGATTTCAGCGGAAACAGCGGTATGAAAATGCAATAACTAAAACACATTCATTCAAATATTCTTTGTAAAGATGGCACCCAGGCCTGCACGGACAAAAGTATGATTCACTTGTAAAAATGCGAGGCCTTTCTTTAAGTGTTATGATGTTATATTTCGTATCTTATTTTGTCTCATGTTTAGTGACTCTTTCTATCAGTTCGTTACTACATGAGCGTTATGAATTCACATAACGATTTCCTCAGCACGGAGCTTTGTAGTTTTTCAGCAACTCTAGCTATTCTATAAGATGCGTGGTTTTGCAGAGCCAACAAGAAGAACTCTTTTTCTAAAATAGCTCTGTAAGAAATCTCCAGTTGTTAGTGAGTGCTTGTGCTGTGTTCTTTTCTTCGTCTTGTCAAGTTTGAGGTGTTCTTTCATTATGAATGTATACCAACTGCCCAGCTCTAAAGCCTATTACATTTTAACCCAAATAACCCTTCGAGTCATTACAGGTACAGACCTCCTGCGAATGCCACTTGAAGATCGGTGCAAATTCTAGATGTATCCTCTCCCACAACACATCTGGACGAAGAAAAAATGTAAGTTGGCGATTCCTTTTTACTGATAGCCAGGAAAAAACCACCGATAAGAACACTTTACTTAAATGAAAACCGTTTTGGCTTCCACGTGGGATCCTTGTTCAAAATGAAACTGCCAGTACAAGGGGGGGGGGGGGGGGAGGATGTTTAAGTACAGCCAAAAATGTGACGCAGGTGGCGTCAGCATCGTGAACGCACGTTTCCTGGGTTTAGTGCGACGTTCGATGTTGCGTGTACTAGTGATTCCACATGAAGGCGGGGAAACGTTTTTGTTTTCTCTTTTGCAAATGTATGTCAGTTTATCTCGTAGCCCAAAGTTTCTGCCTGTTCTGGGTGAGCATGCAGAAACATTTCGCGAGATTAACTGGAGCACGGCACGATTAAAATTCGGGAAGGTTGGCCGGTATGACTATAGTGGCGTCGCGTTGTTCTGAACAATGCGGCCAAATTACTCTGTGTAACGATTACTGAAATGATGTGAAATTATTAGGAAAGGCCGTAAATCACACCTCTTGTGTGGCCTTTCATTTTATTCTCTGGTCTCCGTCTTCATTTCCGTGCCATATATTTTTCGTACTTCACATGCCTGTGGTTTGGTGTGAGGGGCTTAAGGTTGCACTGGATTTTGTTCTTTTTCTGAAATTTTCTGTAGATGGCTCTTCAAGGTGGGGAAATCCAAGTGACGGCCCCTCACATTTATACCTCCATCTGCGGCAGCAGGGAACAAGATGACCGCGGGAAATCTTCAGCGTGCCCTGATTTTGTGCCTGCTTGTGTACTACGTAAATTGCGAAGCTTATCTCTGAATTTTTCCAAGCGCCTTTTTTCATGCAGGAAATTATAGATACCATTTAAAGTTTGCCCAAAAGACAGATTGAAATCGGCCTAGAAACTTGTTCGTGCTGCATAAAAAACGATAACTTGGCGTGGGAATCACAACTCAGGTGGAACTGTAAAGAGGAACCTAAGAGGGAAGTGTAAAGATGGATTCGTAAAGACGAGTGAATTCCAAGTGTAATATTAGACTGAGTGAAACGGAGAATGTAGGGAACATAGCCATAAACACTGCTTTGTATGAAAAAGTGAATTTGTAATAAATGTTCTTTCTACTTTCCCCTATTCTGCGTTTTTTCTGTGGGGAACCATGACAACAACGCTGTACTGGGAAAGTGCACCCCTGAGAACCATCTTATAAATGTAGCTCAAACTCGAATTCGTCTGAAATTGTTCAATGGCAGTATCCAAACAATTCGGAATGCTTTGCATACATCCGTGCAAATATTGAGGTAAAGAATTTGTGTATTTGGCCATGTTTGTGAAGCTGTTCACGCAACATTTATTAAATAGGTTTAATAAGAATATATGAATAAACCGAATTTTACCTGGAAGTCTAAAGCAATAACGAAACACCAATTCGCCCAGGAAACCGCACTCGTCTAATACTCATTAAGGAACGATAATAACGTTGGGGTGGTTCGCAGCTTTGCTTTTTAATAAAGAGCCCACAGGTGTTTCATAATAATAAATGTAAATGTTCAAAACTACCGATGTCAAACTTCTGGAAATGTGTTCCTGTTAAATGCGCAAATATGTGTGCATGTACTGCAATTCTGTTTTGATAATCATGGCCTAGGTTGTCAGACAAGAATGTTTGGCTTAAGGCTATGTTATAATAACTTCGGCGTCCTTTTCAAGTATGCTATCAAGTGCATGTTTCCACTCAAGCTTGGTTTCACTAAAGCCTAATGTTGTTTAACTAAAGCTCAATTTAGCAAAAGACCTATCATGCATGTTTGATACTGGTTTCTTAAACGGCACAAATCTGATGCGAACATCAAATTTAGTTATGCTTGTTTATATGACTTAAGCGTTGCCAATACTCACGAAGATTTTTGGGTGACAACCTGGGTAACAATTATCGAACAGGTAATGCAATGCATATATATTAAGAGAACATTTTCAAGCTTTTTGGCACTGCTGTTTTAGGAATTATAAAAGTAACTTCTCTTTTAGCCCCAGCCGTGTGGCCGGCAGTTTATTCAAGGGACGAAGAAAAGACACCCGACGCAAAAGTTTAGACGGCGCAATGGACAGCATGCTCGCACATATCTTCCACTAACGCAATGTTTGTTTACCACGCGGAAAAGGCGCCTTCGGGGTGTCGCCACAGCGGCGCCGGCGAAAGCGCGCCTGGCGCGCAACATCACATCTTCCAATTTGTGTGGCCTTGGACGGCGGTAGATGTAACTTATATAAAGGTATACATGCTGAAAGCTGCAAAGTAACCCATAACTGCGTAACCCTTACGTGTATACGTATATGAAGGTTACGAAGATACAGGTTACATTTGTACCTTATAAATTATAGGTTACAAAAATTCGAAAATGTATACCTCTATTAAGGGTTACCCAGCTTAGAGTGTACGGGCATGAAACCTATATCTGCGCGTGCACGTACATTTCCTCCCTCCCACTATTCTTCTTTACAAAACTGTGCACGCATAAACCGCCAACCGGTCATATGCGCGTGTTCAGAAATGACAGACGCGGTCGAAAATATAACCGATAGCCCTGTGAAGATGAGATATTGGCTCACGCTGGCGTTCCAAGTGGGCAAGTTGCTTTCATCCCGGGGGATTTGCCGCTACTCGACAAGCTGAACTTGAGGCGCTAACGGCGGAGCCAGCAGCTTAGCGTTGCTCTTGCGCCCGTTCGCACTTGTGTTGGGGGCAACGCTTCAATTGCTGCTCTTCCTCCAAACGAACGGTACGCGTCCGTCCCATAACGATGTCAACCTGGAAGCCCTTGAGCTCTTCTCTCGCGTACAAACACGTGGGTGTCTGTTCCCTTGCTTCTCGTAGGCATATTACTGTCCGTGTAAGATGTCTGTGTAACACATCAGCCCACACCAGGACCACTCAATAATGAAGGACAGCCGACTAAACGCATGGAGACATGTAATTTCGACATCTATATCTCCCACCAGCACAACCGGCATCTCATCGGTAACGGCATGAAGCCTAGCTGTGTGTGCACGCCCCCCTTTTTCACCCGCAAACCGTGCACGCATAAACCATCGACCGGTGATGGTGCATACTTAGGCGTGAAAGATACCAGCGAAAATGTCGCTCGGAAGGCTTCCTAGGCTGAAACAGAAGTATGGGCTCACACGGCCATTCCAAGTGCGCAAGTTTCCCCTCAACCGGGAGGGATTCGCACCTACTTCGCGAAGTTGAATTTGACCTGAAACGGCGACGGTGGGTTTCGGTCGTTTTAGGGGGCAGCTTTTTGGCAGCCGTTACCTGGGCTTTGCGAGAGCGGCTCCTGTTTATGTCCGCGTTACCGAGTGAGCGAACGCAGCAGCGACGAAAGATGATGATGATGATGATGTTTAGAGTTTAATGGCGCAAGGCCGACTAAGGGCAAAGAGCGCCAAACAAAAGTGATTACATGAAAGTGACATGGAAGTAAAAGAACACTTTAGTAAAAATAAACAAAGTAAAACACAACGTAATGAAGATGACTGGTGTAAAGGGCCAGGTTGTCAACATGCATGATAAGAAATGAGATGTAAAAATTTTACGTCGGTGAGAAACTCGAAAACGCGTTTGATTGAAAACAGGGCTTCGTCTCCTAAGAAGTGTGACGGGTGTGGTGGAATATGTCGTGTGTGTAGTTGAGGGAAGTGTTTGCGTCGTGTAGTGTCGAGTGCCTTACATTGTATGAGGATGTGCATCACGGATAGGGCCTCTCCGCACCTACTGCACAGAGGTCTTGGAGACCCAGTGAGAAGGTGCGAGTGTGTTGCATGAGTATGCCCTATCCGTAATCTGGCCAAGGCGACTTCAGTGTATCTATTGCGTGTGTCGGTGGTGTATGGTCCCAAGTGTGGTTTTATTACGTGTACCTTGTTGTCTGTCTGTTCACTCCAGTGTGTTTGCCATGTTTTGCGAAGTTGTTGTCTGATGTGTGGTTTCACGTCAGTGTAGGGTAATGTGGTTATGTCTACTGCATTCGAGAGTGTAGCAGCAGCAGCCATTCGATCCGCTGCTTCGTTCCCGGCTATACCACTGTGGCCAGGGACCCAGCAAAGGACTAGTTCAAATTTGTGGACATACACCGACATAATATCCTTGATGATCAGATTGACAACGTGGTTTTTCGAAGGCACTGTTGACGACAGTGCCCGCACAACACTGAGGGAATCTGTATAGATAATGGATTGTGGGATGTGGCTTTGAAGTATATGATTGACAACAAGAAGTACACCGTAAGCCTCTGCCGTAAAGATACTAGTATGACTATTCAGAGTTCTAGTGACACTAAGGCCGGGCCCATGCGCCGCGCAGGACACAGAGGTGGAAGTCTTAGAGGCATCCGTATAAAATTCAGAATAATGATACTTCTCTTGCAAATACACGAAGTGCTGCAGAATTGCACGTGTGGGAGCTCGGTTTTTATCAAAATGTGTGAAAGATGTGTCGCATGACGCAGGGCGGAGATGCCATGGTGCTATGAAATCTGTTACAGAACTTTGGATGGTGTCTAAAAAGGATACAGCAAGCCCTGACGCTTCCTCTCTAACTCTGTAAGAGAAGGGCGCAGAGAACGATGGTCGATTTAAAAGGAGTACAGTCATGGATGTATCATGAAAAACTGATTTAAATGGATGGTGTGGCATGGATGAAATTTTAAAAGCATAAAGGAGGTCTGTGTATGCTCGCTGATGTTGTAGGTTCCATTTGTTGCACTCTACATACAAGCTTTCTACTGGACTAGTTCGGAAGGCACCACACGACAAGCGGAGCCCTAGATGAAGCACAGGGTCCAGCAATCTGAGGGATGTTTTAGTGGCTGACCCATAGACAACGCTACCATAGTCCAGTCGTGAACCTATTAGGCTGGTAAAAACACGTAAAAGACGTTGTTTGTCAGCACCAAAAGAGATGTGCGACAGAACCTTCAGGATATTCATTGTTTTAAAGCATTTATGTTTTAGTTGTTTTATGTGTGGGATGAATGGGAGCTTTTCGTCAAAAATTATACCTAAAAACTTGTGTTCCTTTTTGACAGGAATAGAGGCACCGTGGAGTCGAATGTCTGGATCCGGCCGCATGCCACGCCTCTTAGAAAACAGAACACAAGTGCACTTTCCTGGTTTAAATTTAAAACCGTTGCGATCTGCCCAGACGGCTAGCTTGTTCACACCAAGCTGCACTTGGCGCTCGCAGATAGACAAGTTACACGATTTGAAGGACAGTTGAATATCGTCTACATAGATTGAACAGGAGATCGATGGTGGCAGTGCCTTCTGAAGAGAATTCATTTTTACAATAAACAAAGTGCAACTCAAAACACCACCCTGCGGCACGCCGTTTTCCTGCACATGAACCCTAGAGAGTGCAGCTCCAACTCGCACGCGAAACGTTCTTTCAGACAGGTAACTAACAAGCGTATTCATCATGTTACCCGACATGCCAAAGGACTTCAAATCGCTGAGGATGCCGTACCGCCAAGCAGTGTCGTACGCCTTTTCAAGATCAAAGAATACTGTCATACAGTACTGCTTATGCAGGAGAGCATCTTTAATATACGACTCTATCGCAACGAGTTGATCGTTCGTAGATCGCCCCACCCTAAAGCCCGCCTGGCAGCTCTCGAGAAGACCGTTGTACTCTAAGAAGTACACGAGTCTCCTGTTTATCATCTTCTCGAGGAGCTTGCACAGGCAGCTTGTGAGGGCGATGGGCCGGTAGCTAGCGGGAGAGGAAGGGTCCTTTCCTTCCTTCAGGAAAGCCACTACTATGGCCTCCCTCCAAGAGCGAGGAATGTGCCCCGAAAGCCATATGTTGTTGTATAGATGTAGGAGTGTTTCAAGAGTGTCTGGGTGTAGGTGTTGTATCATGGTGTATGTGATTTTGTCTGCACCTGGAGCTGAAGGCTTACATGAGCTCAGAGCAACCTTCAGCTAATGAAGTGAAAAAGGAGAATTGTAAGAAGTGTGCGACTTGTTGTTATCACGCAGGGACTTCTTTTCTACAGATGTTTTGTGTTTCATGAAAGTGTTTGTGTAGTGTGCTGAACTGGACACGTGTTCGAAGTGTTGTGCAAGTGTGTTAGCCTGGTCTTCCAGTGTGTCCCCTGTTGTACTAACCAGGGGCAGGCTGTGTGTCTGTTGTCCTTTTAGTTTTCGTATTCGTGTCAAGACTTTATGTGTGTCAGTGTATGAGTTGATGGAAGTGAGGAAGGTGCGCCAACTCTCCCTTTTCGCCTCACGACGCACTCGCTTTCCAAAAGCTTTTGCCCGTTTAAAAGAAATGAGGTTATCTGACGTGGGGTACCGGCGAAGGACACCCCACGCCTTGTTCTGGGCCTCTCGCGCCCGCCTGCTATCCTCGTTCCACCAGGGCCTCCTTGGGCTGCGGGACCCACTGGAGGCCTGGGGAATGGACTTTTCGGCGGCGTCGAGGATGTGCGCCGTGACGAGTTGGGCGGCTTCCTCCACGTGTAGGTGTTTTATGGTTGTGTGGTGTAGTTTATATATTTCTGTGAATGTACTCCAGTTTGCTTTGGATTCATTAAACCTGTTATGGGAAGATGGACTGCTCGGGCCTATACCTATACACGTTAATGAAGTGGGGAAATGGTCACTACCATATGGGTCCGTGCCCACACCCCACTCAAGACATGGAAAGAGAACTGCGGAACCAATAGCCAAGTCAAGATGAGAGTATGTATTGTGTCCTAAGTTATGATATGTGGGCTGTTTTTTGTTGAAAAGGCATGCTCCGGAGGATGTAAGAAACTTCTCCAACAGGCGACCTCGGGCATCCGTTCTGGAGGAGCCCCAAAGAGAGTTGTGCGCGTTAAGGTCGCCTGTTAGTATGTATGGTTCGGGCAGCTGGTCAACCAGTGCCTCGAAATCAGAGCTCAGAAGTGCAAAATCAGGAGGAATGTAAATGGAGCATACCGTTATCAACCTATTAAATATTATCGTACGGATTGCTACAGCCTCTAGGACAGTGTTCAGAGTGACAGGGTGGCAGGCTAAGGATTTCCGGGCAATTATGGCCACACCGCCAGAAGAGTGTGTGCAGCCATCCCTGTCCTTTCTGAAGACCATGTAACTATTCAAGAAATTTGTGTGCTTGGAATTCAAATGTGTTTCCTGAACACACATTACACTTGGCTGATTAGCCTGCAGTAGTTCGTATACATCGTCAAGATTTTTAAGAAGACCTCTACAGTTCCATTGAATTATGTTTTCTCTTCCCATTATTTAGTGTGAGAGCTACTGGAGTGTGTGTGTTTGTTTGTTTATGTGTCGTCTTTCGGGGCTGTGACTCTCGCCTTTTTTGGCTTCTCGGGAGGCTTTGGCGTCGGGACGCGTTCCTTGCGCTGCGTTGCAGGCAGGAACGGCCCGACATTCATGTCGTCGTCGGATGTCCGAGGGGTGCCCGACGGACCGGGCCCCCCGGACTTGGCCCCCCCTCGGGAGCCCTTCGTTTGAGCCGCCACCGCCGAGGGCGTCCGGGGCGCCAGAGGTGGCACGGGCGGTGCGGTGGCGGTGGGAACCGGTGCGGGGCCCATGGTGTCCATCACCTCGGTACCCTCCAACGCACTGGAGGACGGGGAGACAGAGGCGGGAGCGGCACCGGTCCCGACGGAAGAGGTTGCCACCACAACCGCTGCTGCCTCAGCAAGCGGCGTGGTGGCGGGTTGGGCTGCCAGAGGCAACCCAGAGGGGGGCGGCGGAGGGACCAGGTCAGACTCGCTGAACTGGGTCCCTGTGGAAACCAGACGCCGCTCCGCCCCCCGGCGAGCTGCGTCGGCGTACCTCCCCAGGGGGAAAGAGGCGAACCTCTTTCGCGCCTCTGGGAAGGTGATGTTCTCAGTTACCTTCACATTAATGATCGCCTTCTCCTGCTTAAACTTCTCGCACGTTCGAGAGTAGGCGGCATGGGGTCCCTGGCAGTTGGCGCAGGTGAGGGTTGACGATGGACAATTATCAGAAGGATGATCATGCTGCGCGCACTTTGCGCAGGTCAGACGACCACGGCAGGAGTTGGTTCCGTGCCCGAACCGCTGGCACTTAAAGCAGCGGCGCGGGTTTGGTATGTAAGGACAAATGGAGCATCGGATGAACCCTGCGTTGATATTGTCACGAAGACAAGGACGATGCAGTGGTGTTGAATGAGAAACACGTTTATTGGAGCGAACTTGTGCTCCCCTAACAACTCAAAAGAATACAGAGGCGGCGAAGCAGCGGTCAACAAAGTGACTTGCACAGGCGAGTGTCGTCGAATCGAATGCCCCGGCGTCCGCACTGCAGGCTTTTTATCTTTTGGCGCGCGTGGTTCTCGAAACGTCGATTCGCATCGAGAACATAGTAGATCCAAGAAGATTATTCTGGGCTGTTCACGTTAGATCGGAATGCTCTCCCTATCACAACAGATAACATATGCGGCACAGAAAGAAAGAATGGAACACGCGCTTCCCTTGGCGCAGAGATAACACAGACCGGCGCAGCCGGGCGGTAAAAGCAAAACACAAATAAACAAACCCAATGTATGGTTCGCGGCATTACCCCCCCCTCTAAGAGTGCATCGACCCGATGCTAACATAAGCGACAGTCCGAACAAATGAAAATAAAAGTTCGTCATCGTCCGTAGAAAGGTTTTAAGCGAACCACGTGGACGACTTCAGGCCGCGTGCGTCGTCGTGATGTGCCGGAGTCACCATCGGGGATCACTTCGTAGGTAAGTTGGCCAACACGTCGTAGAATCTGGTAGGGTCCGAAATACCTTCGCAGGAGCTTCTCACTGAGTCCGCGTCGTCGGATGGGAGTCCAAACCCACACACGATCCCCTGGTTGGTACTCGGCGTCTCGGCGTCGGAGGTTGTAGCGGCCCGCATCCACCAGCTGCTGGTCCGTTATACGAACTCGAGCGAGCTGGCGGGCCTCCTCCGCACGTTGAAGATATCCGTGGACGTCGGCGTTGAGGTCGTCGTCTTCTACGTGCGGAAGCATGGCGTCGAGCATCGTAGTCGGCCTTCTACCGTAGACAAGCTCGAACGGTGTCAGCTGTGTCGTCTCCTGGATAGCCGTGTTGTACGCAAACGTGACATACGGGAGCACTTCGTCCCAAGTCTTATGTTCAACGTCAACGTACATTGACAGCATATCTGCGATTGTCTTGTTCAGACGTTCTGTTAGTCCGTTCGTTTGGGGGTGGTACGCCGTCGTTCTTCGGTGATCCGTGTTGCTGTAGCGTAATACTCCTTGCATCAGCTCCGCAGTAAATGCCGTTCCGCGGTCTGTGATTAGGACTTCCGGGGCTCCATGTCGCAGCACAACCTGGCTTATAAAGAACTTCGCCACTTCTTGTGCAGTCCCCCTCGGAAGAGCGGCGGTCTCTGCGTAGCGCGTCATGTAGTCTGTCGCTACGACAATCCACTTGTTCTGTGATCGTGACGTAGGGAACGGGCCTAAAAGGTCCATTCCAATCTGTTGAAATGGTCTCGATGGGACGGCGATCGGTTGCAGAAGTCCGGCGGGTCTTGTCGGCGGCGTTTTTCGTCGCTGGCAGTCACGGCAGCTCCGGACGTAGTGGGTGACGTCAGAGGTAAGGCCGGGCCAGTAGTACCTCGCCTTGATTTTTCCGATAGTGCGGGCTGTGCCCAGATGTCCGGAAGACGGGTCGTCGTGGCACGCTTCCAAAATTTCGTCACGAAGGTCCGCGGGGATGACGAGAAGGTAATTCGCTCTTGTTCCGGGGCTGAAATTCTTCTTCACAAGGACGGAGTTTCTCAGGCTGAATGCTGGTAAACTGCGTTTGAAGGTCCTAGGAACGGCAACGTTGCATCCCTCGAGGTACTCGATTATGACGCGTAAGTCGGGGTCGGCACGCTGCTGGGCGGCTAGGTCGCTCTCCGTCACGATCCCGAAGAACGCGCTGTCTTCATCAGAGTCTTGTGGTGGTGGGTCGACGGGGGCGCGGGACAGGCAGTCGGCGTCGGAGTGTTTCCTGCCGGATTTATAAACGACTGTAACGTCGAACTCCTGCAGGCGCAAGCTCCACCGCCCAAGACGGCCAGAGGGGTCCTTCAAATTGGCGAGCCAACACAGCGCATGGTGGTCTGTTACAACCTTGAATGGCCTTCCATACACGTATGGGCGAAATTTTGAAATCGCCCATATAATAGCCAGGCACTCTTTCTCAGAGGCAGAATAGTTTTTCTCCTCCTTCGACAGACCACGGCTAGCATAGGCGATTACCCTTTCGCAGCCGCTTTGCTTTTGGACAAGGACGGCACCCAAGCCTATATCACTGGCGTCGGTATGCATTTCCGTTTCGGCATTTCCGTCGAAATGAGCGAGCACGGGCGGGCTTTGCAGGCGTTTTTGCAGCTCGCCGAATGCTTTTTCTTGGTCGTTTTCCCAGCTGAAAGGGGTGCTATCTTTCGTCAAGCGCGTGAGTGGCTCTGCAATGCGTGCGAAGTTTGCGACGAAGCGCCGGTAGTATGCGCACAGCCCGAGAAATCTCCGCACGCCCTTCTTGTCTTTTGGCCTTGGGAAGTTCGCAATGGCTGAAGTTTTTGCCGGGTCAGGTAGGACTCCCGCGGCGTTGACGACGTGGCCCAAGAACTTGAGTTCCCCGTATGCGAAACGGCACTTTTCAGGCTTCAGCGTCAACCCCGACGTACGAATGGCCTCGAGTACAGACTCCAACCTTGCAAGGTGTTCGTCGAAAGTCCGGGCGAATACCACTACGTCGTCGAGGTATACGAGGCAGGTGTGCCACTTAAGGCCAGCTAGCACAGTGTCCATGACTCTTTGAAACGTCGCTGGTGCTGTGCACAGCCCAAACGGCATCACCTTGAACTCGTATAGGCCGTCTGGGGTTATAAATGCAGTCTTCTCTCGGTCTCTCTCGTCCACTTCAATTTGCCAGTAGCCGGTCTTCAGGTCCATCGATGAGAAGTACTTCGCGTGGCAGAGGTGGTCGAGGGCGTCGTCGATTCGGGGGAGGGGGTACACGTCCTTTTTCGTGATTTTGTTCAGTCGCCGGTAGTCAACGCAAAACCTTAATGTGCCGTCTTTTTTCTTTACGAGTACGACGGGCGCAGCCCAGGGGCTTTTCGATGGCTGTATAATGTCATCGCTCAGCATGTCGTCGACTTGAGTCCGGATGGCTTCCCGTTCGTGTGAAGAGACGCGGTACGGTGACTGTCGGGTAGGTCGGGCTCCATCTTCGGTTATTATTCGGTGCTTCGCTAGAGGGGTCTGACGTAGTTTTGCGCTCGACGAAAAACATTCGCTATAGCGACGCAGCAAAGCCAATAATTTTTTACGTTGTTCTTGCGGTAGCGCCGGATTCACGTCGAATGGCTGCGGGAGCTTGAATGTTTCTACGGGTGTGCGTTCAAAGTCGGCGACTGCGATCACATCACTTGCTTCTTGCGTTTCTTCGAGAAACGCAATTGCAGCTCCCTTGTTTAAATGCTGGTACTCTTCGGTGAAATTAGTGACCAAAACGTGAGATTGGCGTTGCTTAAAGTGCGCAATGCCTCTTGCGACGGAGACACCGCGGTCGAGAAGCAACCTTCGATCACTCTCTACGATAGCGTCGATGTCAGAAGCAGCATCCTCACAGTAGACGGCGATCATCAAGCTTGCGCGGGGTGGCAGGGTGATGTGATCGTCGGCGATCCTGACAGCAGCACGGTGATCGGGGTTCGGCTGCGGCGTCGTGGAGTGATTGGAGGAAAATGTTATCGACTTGGTCTGCAGATCAATTATTGCGCCGTTGTCCGTCAAAAAGTCCATTCCGAGAATCACGTCGCGGGAGCAGTTAGGCAGAACGACGAACGCCGCAGGGTACGTTGTGCCGTCTATGGTGACGCGCGATGTGCACGTTCCACTTGGCGTCACGAGGTGGCCTCCTGCTGTGCGTATGTGCGGACCGTCCCATCTGGTCATAACTTTCTTCAGTTTAGACGCAAATGGTCCGCTCATTACCGAATAGTCAGCTCCCGTGTCTACGAGGGCGACTACGTCAAAGCCGTCGATGGACACCCTGACGTCAGATGCAGTCGTCCTCGAGTTGCGGGTTCGTCGGGGCGTCGTATCTCTGCTTGTACGTGTTGATGGTCGGGCACTGTGCATCGTCGTTGTCGTCGTCTTCTCAACGGACGTCTTGGTCAGGTCGGGTACGCGTCGCGCCGTGTAGCTGTCGTCGTGTTGAGGAGTCTCGTTAGGGCTAGGTCGGGTCGTCGGGATGAGGGCATGTCGTGAATGATGGTCTTCAGCGAGTCGCTGCGTCGTTGGAGGGTTTTCATTTTTCCGCCGTTGTGCAACTTTACCTCCCGAAGTTGCTGCTTTTAGTTTCCCCCGCGTGGGCTGGGGGACCTTCCACGTGAGAAGTCAGCAGTGCTGCGGCGGTTTGGTGACTGAGACGGGTAGGGCGACAGTGAACGGTTGAAGCGGGCTGGTCCTCGGTTGGTGTTGGAGAGGTATTCTTCGATCTCAGCAGGGCGCTGGCCGTATCGGGGGCGTGGGGCGTCGACGGAGAACCCTCGCAAACCGAGCCTCTTGTAGGGACAGCGACGGTAGATGTGGTCGGCCTCTCCGCAGTGGTAGCACAGCGGGCGATTATCGGGCGTTCGCCACACGTCGGTCTTCCTTGGCGTCTGGTATTGGTCTACAGGGCGTCGGGCGGGCGGCGTTGGACGGCGGTATGGCTCAGCCTCTTCACGACGGGTTGGAGCAGGGCGGGGTTGACGAACAGCCGAGGAGTAGGTCATGGCTTGTGGTTCGCGGGGTGCTTCCGACGGCGTAGAAGTTCCCAGTGCGTTTTGGACTTCTTCTCGGATTACGTCGGTCAGGGAAGCCACTTGAGGTTGCGGCGTCGTTGGAAAAAGCTTCCGAAGCTCCTCCCTGACCACTGCTCGGATGGTCTCTCGCAATGTATCGGAGCTTCCATTTGCAGCACCGATGGTATCCGAGAACAGCGCGTTGATAGGGCGGTCGTACTGCCTGGTTCGAATTTCTAGCGTCTTCTCCATCGCGGCCGCCTCAGACGCGAATTCGGCCACTGTCTTCGGAGGGTTACGGACTAGACAAGCAAAAAGCTCTTGCTTCACTCCTCGCATTAGAAACCTGAGCTTCTTTTCCTCGGTCATTTCAGGGTCCGCACGACGAAAAAGTCGCTTCATCTCCTCAACGAAAATCACGACTCCTTCGTTGGGGTGCTGCGTTCGAGTTTCAAGCAAAAGCGCAGCTCGCTCTTTTCTCACCACGGTAGTGAAGGTCTTAAGGAACTCCCTCTTGAATTGAGTCCAGTCGGTCAAAGAGCTCTCATGGTTCTCGAACCAAGTTCGAGCAGCATCTTCTAAGTAAAAGAAGACATGCCGGAACGTTTCTTCATCGTCCCACCTGTTGAAGATGCGGACGCGCTCCAACTTCTCCAACCATTCTTCGGGGTCTTCAGCGGGGGCTCCCCGGAACGATGGCGGTTCTCGGGGCTGCTGCAGGATGATTGGCGACGTTGTTTCTTGCACCATGGTGTTGGTTGCAGCGTTCCTTCTCTTGGGCCCTTCTGGCAGAAGACCGAACTCGGGCGGTAAATCTTGCAGGCGGGGGCTGGCTCTTGTTGGACTGGCTTGGCGGCTTTTCGAGGTTGTAGTGGGCATGAAGGGTGCGTACCCAGCACCTCCACCAGATGTCACGAAGACAAGGACGATGCAGTGGTGTTGAATGAGAAACACGTTTATTGGAGCGAACTTGTGCTCCCCTAACAACTCAAAAGAATACAGAGGCGGCGAAGCAGCGGTCAACAAAGTGACTTGCACAGGCGAGTGTCGTCGAATCGAATGCCCCGGCGTCCGCACTGCAGGCTTTTTATCTTTTGGCGCGCGTGGTTCTCGAAACGTCGATTCGCATCGAGAACATAGTAGATCCAAGAAGATTATTCTGGGCTGTTCACGTTAGATCGGAATGCTCTCCCTATCACAACAGATAACATATGCGGCACAGAAAGAAAGAATGGAACACGCGCTTCCCTTGGCGCAGAGATAACACAGACCGGCGCAGCCGGGCGGTAAAAGCAAAACACAAATAAACAAACCCAATGTATGGTTCGCGGCAATATGGTCAGGAAATGAGGAGCAGTTGAAGGTCAGGATAATATGTAATATGTTTCGTGGGGATTATCTTATTATCTCTACGCATCGTGATGCGGCGCACGGCTGTGACACCCTGATCCTTTAGACCTTCAAGAATGTCGGCATCTGTCTCGTTAAGAAGATCTGCCTCAGAGATCACACCCTGCGAGCTATTCAGGCTGCGGTGGGGTGTGACCCTGATGTCCAGATCGACCATTTTCGTCTGACCAAGAAGTGTGGTTGCCTGCTGTTGGTTTTTTACTTCAACAAGGACTTCACCTGTGCGTTGTTTTTTGGCATTGTAGGTTTTCCCAATTATTCCATCAAGGTATTTTGTAATCAAAAATACTGATTGTGAAGCAAGAGGGCGGGCTGAGTCAAGAGATTCGATAACAAGGAAACGAGAGTATTTGTCTGGCTTTGGGAAGCTACTGCTTGAAAGTGGAGGGGAAGATACTTCGGTGCGGCCCCTTTTCAGGGACCGATCACGTTTGGAGGGGGGTTTTGAATTTTCCATACAGCATAGAAAAAAGCAGGGGACGGGGGTACTTTCTTCTCAAACCTTACCCTGATAGCCTGAGAGGTCCCGGAGCTCCCTGCCTGGTAAACAGACAGGGAGCCCATCCGCCGGAGCTTGACCTGGGCTCCGACGGCCACCGTTTGAGGCTTCTACCCTTCACCTTTAAACACATCACCACGGTAGGTTACAGTTTATGTTGGGGGCTCGGGGTCCGCGGTGTCGCCAACACCGTCACCATGAATACTCAAGGTGCCCCGTGCGGGGAGCGACGAAAGAAAGAAAACGGGCAGGAGCGCTTAAGGAAGGGTGTGGTGTAGTACGACACGTGCGGCTACGGGGCCATCTTTCTCACGGCCTTCCCCTCGCACATGTCTCATGCGTCGCCACCAAGGAGCACCCTCCCCCTGACACTTTCCCAAAACGCTGTTCCATTGGCCGCTAATCGAAGCCACGTGACATTTCAGCGGGACGTTCAAACACAATTTTCAACAACATGCTCGCTGTTCCCTTGTGCGGGGCTAATAGGTATCACGTGACATTTGCTCGGGACGTTCGAACAAGATCCGCAACATGCTGGCCGGTGGCGGTGGCGCCTGCTAGGTAGCAGCAGAGTAGCGCACGCTGCCGTGCGTTCGCTGATCACGCGAACACTTCTTTAGACGCAGCAGAAATGTGCCGTGACCAAGAACACCCCAGCTCGCGCTGCGCACAAATTTCATATAAGGGAGTATAGCAATTGTCACCGCATTTCTTACGCGCACCCATGCTTCTGTTTATTTTTCGCAATCATCTGATAACCGTACTACCACTGTTAGCTGCCGACAGCGCAACTTGCCGACGGGACATCAGGGGGAGGCGAGGGGGAAAATAGTTGTGAAAGAGGTGTCAGCGGGGGTGAGGAGGAGGCGCGGAGTGGCGCCGAGTAAATCGATGACAGCGGAATGAAAACTGGGGGGGTTAGACATACTGCTTTGCAGTAACAAGTGTGGCCCATCAGTTTCCCGGTGCCGTTTCATTGAGTTTTAAACACTCTGTTATGTTTCTCATTGTCGGAGTTAGAAGATACTGAGGCTCTCTGGCTGCGTCGGGATGCATAGCTACGAATTTTTTAACAGCCATGCTGTTCAAGCTGGTGGTTGGGCCGCCGATCGTCCGCAGAAAACCTTGCCCAGCGATGGCGTCATCGCACGCGCCGGCACCGCTTCACCGTAGCTTTGCCTCGCTGCGGTCGGGCGGGAACAATGTCGCCACCTGTCGGACGCGCGATACAATTGGTACAAGCACGACTTTGGAAATACGTCGCGGGGTGGCTCAGTGTAACGTCGCCTGTTTCAACGAGTGGTGCGGTTTTGTCGGTGCAGAGAGAAGAATTAATTCCAATATGAAAGAAGGCAAGTGGCCCAGAAGCGATAACGTGGTTAAACTTCTAAATTAGCGTCGCGTTAATAAGGCCAGACGTCAGACCACACAAGCTGAACGGTGGCCGCCGAACGGGTTCAAACATTTTGACCAAACGCTCATCCCCCTACGCCCTCCGCTACTCTTGAAGCTTCACGGCAAAGCCAGTGGGCACGCGTACATTGTACATACTTTAATGACCAAATGTTCATTGCTCTTTGGGGGGCTAACGACGACACCACGCAGACAACGTGACGGAGTCTAGAAGCACAAATCCTCAGAAAACTTGACCGGACCTCTAAGCCTAAACACGCATAAATTTCGCCGAACAAGAAATAAGCTAGGTGGAGCCGCCAGCCTCGCCGTTTGCCCAGTCATCCGGCCACTATTGTGAAGCTGCCCCAATTATTTCATATGAGTAAATTAAATATGCGGTGTTCTCTCGTGATTGCACATACAGTATTAAGACTGCATATAAAGAATCTGTCGATTTAACTCAACTGAGGTGTGCGTAACCGGTGGCTAGTCTTACGTAGGTGGTTAGGCTTGCGTAGACGCCTTGCGTAGGCGGAGGAGGAGGGAAATACTTTATTTGCAAACTGGGTCTAGGGGAGAGGGGTGGCGGAGGAGGCGATCTTCTCCGCCGGTGCGTAGGGAGAGCACCTCTTCAAAACGAACCCCTACCGAGAGTAACCGAGTTGCAATTGAAGCAGGTGCTCTTTGGTGCAATCTCCAGGCCGTTTTTCTTGCCGCCACAGACACCATCTGCATATAGTATCTAGAGAGAGAGAGAGAAACAACTTTCACTGTATCTGCTCAGTTTCTAAACACCATTACAAGCTTAAAGTGCTGTATTAAAGTGGGTGAGATTTTAGCAGAAGCAAAGACCATTTCCGAGCACTGAGCTTTCAATCGAAGCTACAACACCTTTTCCGACCGCTTCCATGAAACTGCGCAAGTGGACGTCAAATGAACAAACATTCCTCGAAAAAAAATTAAATCCATTCCACTCAATGTGAAAGCTGTCGGAAGTGCAGAGCAGTGATTCGCAATAATGGGCTGTAGCACCGTTATCCGCTCACTGCTATTATGCACTAATGCAATTCCAATTTCCCGCCTTTGTAGTGCTCGCCCCCCCCCCCCCTGCTTGAAAATGCGGCAGCAAGAGTTCTGTTCTTTTTGTTCTTCCTTTCCTTTCCGCACGTGCCGGCGTTGCACTGCCACTTTAATTCGCTTACTATCGTAAAAACCTACCCAACGAGCGTTTTTAACTAAATGAACGAGGGCGCACCGGTTAATTCGTATATTTTGCCTGAAATGTACCAACAGTTTTCTTTGCGCTAAACAAGCGCCAGCGGTTCACGAGTTTCGAACGCTTATGACTATATAAACCGCTTGTCTTTCGAAGCCTCTGGGTTACGCCGCGAAGACGGAACGCCGTATGGCTCTACTTAGGTGCACCGAGTGGCTTTACTTGGGTCCAGTGAGCGAGCTACGGTGAAAGGCAAGCCCATAAAGGGCTCTACACTTAAAACTTCCACTACAGCACAAGCACTTCCGGTGAGTGAGTGCGTGAAAAGACTTTATTGAAACCGCCTGCAGGCGGCGTCCGTTACCGAAGCGCCGTGACGCGGCCCTACATCTTCCCGGCTGGGCTCTTTAGTAGGCCGCTCCCTCGCTACTCGTCTCGAGGTCCTCCGGCCTGCCCGCGCTGGGCGGCCGGGCCCTCTCGGCTTTCGCTCGGGCGCTGCTGTTCAAGTGCCGCCAGGATCTGCTGGACGGCCTTTAGTTGTACGTCCCTGTCGTTTCTCCGCGCCGCGGTCAGGTATCATAGGGACATTTGCCTACATTGACGCTTCTGTTGGCATTGCCGAGCAGTCTCACAGGATGTGAGCCATCGTGGCCCACGCACTGAGGCAAACTTCCCTCCACTTGGAGGGGAGTTTCCCTTCGGAAGAGCCCTCGACGTAATCAAGGTCCTCAGCATCGTCTGACAAGCGGACACTGACAAGCTGGGTTTTACAAGGGAGCTTTTTAAGGCCATTGGCCGCGAGGCCCTCCACTGGAGAGGCCGGCGCTGCGATGGTGTTGACGTCGCTTGTAGGATTACCGTTCCTATCTTGCTGCGTAATTGCCTTGCAGCGGGTGAGTCTGTTTAGCACGCGCGTTCTAAAAGTATTTTCGTGCTAATTTCCGCCGTTTGAAGTTAATTGTCAGTGCGTCAAGCGCAGTTTGACCTCACTGGGACTTCATAGCCGTATCAACTGTGCTACATTCTCCGCAAACAACTTGAGCGTGGTGCTGTATCACGTATGATACCGAAGCGTAAGCTGCGGTTTGTTTCCCCGATCAACAATGTAGACTACGACGATCGCCGAGTTAAGTTTCTAGTTTTCCCTTGTTTGCAAGAAATGTATAAAGCAGGAAATCATGAAGCGCCTAATTACTGCTCGCAGAAACGCTGCGCACACGCACCCGACGTGCCTGCCGGCACGGCCGAAGGAGCGGCTCGAACCGACGCAAGTCGCGGCAGCAACAACTTGTCGCCGCTTTTTAAAATCTCGCAAGCCGTGGAAAAGAAGCTCCAGATTGGTGAAAGTGGATGTCAGTGTGATGAAAAATTGTGCTAGGTAGTGTCTTCAGCTGTGGTTTTCAAAGCGATGCTCAAATACCTGCTGCGATTTACGCCGACCGGCCGAGAAGGTCGGTCCCGGTAACGCCGGCCCGTTCACGCGCTGTGTGGCGAGTGGCCGAAGGGTGGCGTACCTGCGCGCAAGTATCGGCCCATGCCGTGTCAGGCATCTTGATCACCGATTGCTTACACGGAAATGTCCGCGGACACAGAGTTCCACATACGAGAAGAAGGGTGACAGTTCGGTGCAAAGTTGTGTTAGGAACCGTCATTCGCAACTGTATAGATAGCGGCGTTGAAATATCTGCCGCGACGCTAAGCCTAAAGTTCCCAAAATTCGATTACGTGCACCCGAAGCCGCGTGCTAGCTGTTGGAGAAGACCCTCTCGTCACGCGCGCGCGTGTTGCGTTTGGGTTCACCTAACTTGTGGGGGGGCCCCCAACGCTCGGCTCTCCTATTCTAAAACTTCCCATTACCCCAAATCATTAGCGGCGTGTTTCGCCTCGTGCACAGCCTCGCCTTCTGTGAGCAGTCGTGAGTTTCGAAATTGATGCTAGAGAAAGGCTGGCTCACTGTAAACAGACAAAAGCCAAGTTGCAATTATAAATTCCCACGCCGAGGTCCTAATGAAAACTGAATACAGCCATGTTCAAAACAGCTCGAAGGCGTTGAAAACTCGTGTTCATACCGTTCATACATTGCGGACAAGTTACCCCGAAAAGTAAACATATCAGCCGTGCAGAGTACATGCTACGGCAGTGATCGTTAATCAAGTCCGGGCTGAACAATAAAAACATTTTAGGGGAAATAGGCTCGGCTTAAGCCAAACTGCAGATCATACCAGCACTTTTAAGCATGTGCGGCGAATCAATCGATCACCGTTCGCGCAGTACGCGCGGTGAGGCAGTGTTGTACACGTTCCTCCAAAATAGGAACGAAAGCTCGTTCCTCGTTCCTTGCCAATTTTGAAACGAGTTCCCGTTACAAGTTCCTTTATTGCGAAAGGAACGCGTTCCAGTTCCACTTCGAAAGTTGGAACGTGTCGTTACATTAACGTTACAATTAGGTTTTTAAATTAAAATACAGTGTCGGATAATCCTGGGTAGAAATAAGTGAGACATTTAAAACTCACATCGAACTACGTATATTATACGAATATTAACACCACCGGCAGCAGTTTATGTGGAGATAAAGATAATCAAAAGAAACGCTACTAGGCGAATTTTTTCAGGGAGCACTGGACAAACTCCAGACGGCACGGGGACATTTCGGTGCAGGATATTTCGGTGCGGAAATTTCGGTGTCCAAATTTCGGCGACCAAATTATCCTGTGCTTGCCTGTTTGCGACAGCCGTTATGTTTTTATTTCCGCTTAACGTGGGTTATGGACGACAATCTGGAGCAGTGAATTTATTTTTTTGATTGATGCCATGTTCGATCTTAGCCAGGTATTTTTAGAAATTCTACATTTCTATATTTTTGTTTAATACCTCTTCCTGGGGCACCTGTTATGCAGCCGATTGAATTCTTTAGCACACGTTTTTTTTTTCATTTATGAGAGGTTGTTAATTTATATTCGCTCTTTTTTAGCTAAGACAATTACCAGTGTTTACGATGGTCTACCGCCTCTTTTGTATTTTTTTAAATCACACCCTCAAATTACAAAAATTACATGCACACTCTCAATATCCAAAAAGTAACAAACATTAGCTAGCCCATCAGAATGAAGAAAACATTATGAAGAGTATTACGTAGGCTGGGCTGCCTTGCTAAAATGAATTCGCGAACACTGGTCTAGGATATTGTGGGGGAGAAAAAACGGGCCTTTTGGAAAACAGCTGCAGGTTCTAACGTCCTAAATGCTGATTAAGCGCGTACCGGTTGTGCATACAAAATCCAGCCATTGTGTTCGGGACAACCAACCTTCGTTTAATGTTTACAAGCCTACATTTACCACATTTTAATTCTTTGTTCTAGCGCCCCCCCCCCTCTCACCTCCCGCCTGTACGCTCGAATCTCGACCAGGGGCGGTATTCTCGAGTTTTGTCCCTTTTGCGACCCATTCAAAAGTGTCACTTGCGACGAGCCCTGATTGGCTAAAAGCAAACAACCGGAAGTGACGTAACGCAAGTGCAACAAATCTACTGCCAAAGCTCACTGCTTAACCGGAAGTACGTCACGATGAAAGGGACGCAAAAGGGGCGTTTTCAAAAGCGACAGTTACGAGAATACCGCCCCAGATTTCTTTTTCAGCCGTATTATTTTCGGTTTCCCCTGAAAATCCTACATGCGTGGTGGAGTTCTTTGTCTCCGAAGCATCACCGCAGTGATTTTTTTTTATTTGAAACATACTGCTAGCCTCTTAGTGGAGGCTTTTGCAGGAATTGGGTGATACATTCAGAACAATTACATAGCACACTTCGCGTTTAAAACATAGAACAAGCTTTACATTCACCATGGGCGCACAAGCTCTATAATGTGACACAAAAAGCCACCCAAAAAAATTTCACAGCAGATCCACGGAGTGAATGATGATGAGTGGGCGAAGCTCCTGAGGGGAAATCATCGGTAAAACCGTTACTCTTCAGTGAAAGTTCGCCCACTACATCTGTGTCCGAACGTAACGTCTAGAAAGTCTCGCTTAAACCGCGCGTCGGCACCTTGGGGCTGAGCTCGCCTGATGCATTTTGCAGACGCCTCACGAGCTCTCACTGCATCGGGGTCTGCCTGCCGATACGCGCGCTTTGTCGCCGCTTCCCGTTCTCTGACGTTTTGGAGATCCTCTTCGCGCCGCAGCCGTGCCGCTTCGCGTACGGCAGGGTCCTCGCGCCGTTGCCGTGACGCTTGGGCCTCTCGTTCTCGAACGCTGGGATCTTGGCGGCGGCGTCGCGCAGCCAGACGACATGCTTCGGCCTCCCGCTTTCGTACTGCAGGATCTTGGCGGCGGCGTCACGCAGCTTCACGGAGCGCTTCTGCCTCGCGGGCTCGCACATCGGGATTCTGTCTGCGAGCACGCGCTGCCGCCGCCTTGCGCGATCGCCGCTCTGCAGCCTTATCCATCGGGCGACTCCGAGCGCGCGCCAACAGCGAACGGATTTTATTACAACGCTCCCCGCCACCTAGTAAACAATCCAAGAACTAAACTAGAGGTAGCCACGCCATCTAGTAAACAATCCCAGAACTAAACTAGAGGTGGCTACATACATACGTCGAGGATGGATAGACCCACGCCTTAAGGAGCTTCGCCCCTAAAAGCCGCTGAGAACACAATGGCCACTATCGTTTGCTGGCTACGCCCTTCCGCGCGTCGCGGTCATATCGACGGCGCCCCCACTCCAGGAATCGCTCTTTCTGCGCCTTCAGTCACCCCCTTATGAATTAATTCATCAAGTCGCGCATATCATGGACACCCCAGGCATACATCGCTTCCTCCCATTATAAGGAGCAAAAAAAAATGAATAGGCTAGTGTGACGAGAGCGGCAACAGTCGCCTTCAAGTTTTCGAAGTCCAGTCGACGTAATGGTGAAGCACAAGTGACACCCCTCTCTCTCTACTTAGGGGGATAATTGCCGGCGGGGCTAAGCTTTTCCCTCCCCTAAATAACGCCACCGTAAGTGCGATGGTTGGTTTGTTAGTTTTAAGTAGAACTGACACCGAATGCAACGAAGGCGATATTGATTGAGAGATTAATTAAACCGAAATGGACACGCGCCTAATCGAACTCATTTTTCTGTTTTTTTTTTGCGGACGTTTTCCTGGGGGGGGGGGGGGAATGGAGGAGAGGAATAGACTAAAAGCAGCAGCGTCTTGCACCGTTGCGTGAAGTGAAAGGAAAGCGGTTTGGTAACACTTAAAGTATTAGGGTTGTTCCCATGAATGTTAAAATAACAGAAAAATGGTTGAACGGATCCAAAATAACAACGTTAATTTTTACCATCTGCTACAGAAATTGGGTTTCACGCGGCAATGCTCCGCCAGGGTTTAGCGTTCGTTTCCACGAACGGCGGCGCAAGCACAAGTCTCGAACGTAAAATCATATCAAGTCACGAAATTACAATATTAAAGCTAAAATGTTCAGAGAATGCCTGGGACATCCTCTCACTCAAAATGTCTGGGTCAAGACGTCGTGCACCAAAATCTCCGTGCACAGAAATGTCCACACCGAAACGTGCTGGACCGAAATGTCCGACACCGAAATGTCCGGATCCCGTTTAGCAGTCCGTCCGTTTCGTTGGCTACGTTGTTACCGGGTATCCGGGACCGGTCTGCTCCTGAGCGCGCAGAAGGGCGTCAGGAAGGGTGCGGTGGCACGGACATGATGAAGGCAGGCCCGCGGAACTAATTCCCCTACCGCGACGAATGCCCAAGTGCCCAGCCGGGTCCCGGTCAACCCAGTAACAACGCATACGACAGAACGGACGGACTGCTAAACTCTATTCTTTCCCCGCCAGGGAACAATTCTCTCAGCCAGACGCGCATTCTGGCCTCCCCAGACAAATGATGAAGGATGAAAAGCATTCTCGCGGCCACGCTATTCACCCGTCGAACGCCGCGTAAGCAACCACATTGAAAGCAAGCACAAGCTGCGGGCTGCTGCGGGGTTATTTTTCTGCCTTTGACCTCCGAGAAAGCACGTACGGCTGAAGGGCGGGCAAATTGACCATCTTATAGGAAGAGAAACGCAGTAGCGCTTTGTGGATTTTTGTACTCGAGCCTTGGCATCAAAAACAGCCAAATCCTAGCGATGTAATGGCAGGAACGCCGTTCCTGCCGTTCCTTCAAAAACGTAACGAGTTACCGTTGCAGTTCCACCGACCCTTAATGGAACGGTGGCGTTCCTCCGTTCCTCCAAAAGGAACTAGTTCCAAGAACGCCGTTACTTGTAACGCCGTTCCGCACAACACTGCGGTGAGGTCATAACTGAGCGACGCGTTTCCGTCGCTATTACAAGGTTCAGGGCTTGTTTTTGGGCTAGTTGGTATCGGTGCATGGTTGGAAAAGCGCTTATTTTGTAACACAACGGACAAACGTAGAGCGAAGAAAACCAGACAGAACGAATGAGGCACTACCAAAAATTGAAGTTTATTCAACAAATGAGACGGAAATATATAGATGATCCACCACTTATGCCAACACTGTGCGCATGCGTCAAATTTCTTTGTTTATTTGTACCGGAAATACTCCTTTTCTTTCTCTAGCAAGGTAATGGAAGGGGAGCTCACGCACTCTCCTTCTATTCCCGATGTCATGCAAAATGCCTCCCAAATTTCTCTGGTTATTTTATTATTTGATTTGAACAGTACCTCGGTATCATTGAATGCCGGAGCGCATTTGACTGCCGAAGCGCTTTTACAGTCGAAGCAGTGCAATGCGAGATTACCCGAAATGGTCTTCTGCTCACATAGCGCACGGTGCTCTTTGAGCGGCTCATTAAGGCAACGCTCTGTGTGCCCTATATATGCCCTCGTGCACGAAAGCGGGATTTTGTAGACAACACCCATGCAACAGTCAACAAACTTGCGCATGTGCGCTACACCACAGCTGCGCTCACTATTAATTCCTCTGCTCTGGCTACCTATCTTTTTATCGACCACATTGCACAACTTCGAACGTTTCTGCGTAGCGGAAAAAACCACCGGAGCCTCGTGTCTCGCGGCAACTTTTAAGTGCGAATGCACTTCTTAGTCGAGCCTACTTCGTCCGCCGCCGTCCGTCCGCCCGCAGCCTAGAAACGGAGCTAGCTAGCGTGCCTAGCAACGGCGCCGGATTTCCGACGCGTGAGGGCGCTCGCGTAGCGCCTGCTCTCCCCCCTCGCCTACTCTCCAGCTCGCAACACCCTCTCTCGGCACGCCAGCCAGGCCACTACACTATATAAAAAAGTAACAGCATCCGGCACCCGGTGTCGATCCGAGGAGGTTGCGGCCGCAGCGCGACGCTCTACCGACTAAGCCACGGAAGCCACGCGGATTTCAGAGTTAGGAACGCTCCTTATATCTTTAACGCATTCAAATTACGTCGTCAGCGGCGTTGCGTTGGCGACTATGCGGCGTTATAGCGGCTTGATAACTGCGTGGTGTACACGTCATGCTACAAACCCGATGGAAGAGATGGAAGAGAAGGCGGCGAGGCGGTGGGCTGCGGGTGCCGAGCGCAAGCGCCGCAAGCGGGCCGACAACCGTGCATTCGCACTTTCACATTCTCCCCCTTCGGGGAAATGCGGGGGAATTTTTAAAGCAAATCTTTTTACCTCTACCCCCCACGGGTTCTTTCGCGACCGTTGGTGTCACCAGAAAACTCCAGGGAACAAATAAAAGAATTTTCTGGCACCACCGGGAATTGAACCTGGAACTAATATACTAACAAAGGGAGAGCCCGTTGTCTTACCGATTTAGCTACGAGCCAACGCGAAGACGGGGAAGACAGGTGGTGTACTCACCAAGCACATATACCTGTTTACCCCCTGCGTTCTCGCTGAATGCCACGTGAAAGCGTCACTTGACCACTCACGCCCGTCTAGTGGTCCTATGCGCACCTTGCTTATGTGCTAAGAGTGACAAAAATTAAAGGAAGCTCACACCAATGCATGGAATCGCATTTCTAGTACGCCAATGTGCTAAAGCCTGTTGCCTCCAGTGTTCACGTAAAAAATCACAGATCCTTGTCGCCCGCCCTTACGCCAAACCAAGGAATACATTCAAATACTCCTTGATGGCCAGGCCATCACTCCAAGAACCATCATCAAGATCCTGGGCCTACATTTGGAGGCTAACACCAAGAGCGACGTCTCGTTGCAGCGCCTCAAAAACAGCATTATGCAGAACATACACATGATCAGGCGAGTTGCCACCAAGAAGCGAAGCCTAAAGGAATCCGGTACCTTTCGATTAATTGAAGCTTTTGTCCTTTCGAGAGTGACTTACGTCAACCCCCTGTCTCCTTCTCGACAAGGAAGACTTAGAGATGCTTTACATAATGATTACAAAAGGCGGTCGAGCACGCCATTGGTCTTCTCAGAAGTGCGTCCACACAGAGGCTGCTTAGCCCGGGGCTCCACAACACGGTGGAAGAGCTGATAGAAGGCCATCTTTCTAACCAGAAGGTTCGACTCAGAACTGCTGTGGGTAACCGCAAGCTTCACCAGATTGGCTGGGCAGCCCAAAATGTCACTCCGCTTAATGTACTCCCACAGTCTCGGCGACTCAAACTAAAGATGCTCCCTTAGCTTAGAAATATGAACCCCTCCAATGACGAGGGTCACTGAAAAGCACGCACTCAAGCACTAAACACCACCCTCGGTGGGGATCATGCAGTTATCTACATAGACGCCTCAAAACATCGAGGGCAGCCATATGCCATCATCGTTGCTACCTCCAGAACCAACCTCTTTGCGTGTACCTCGCTTAGGACCCAAGAAATGACGGCAGGAGAAGAGGCAGCCATCACCTTGGCTCTCGCTCAACCAGGGGTTCAAAGGGTAGTCACCGATTCCCAGCAAGCCTACTGGAATTACCAGTCGGGTTGGGTGTCCTGACCTGCAGTGCGCGTGCTAAAAAACCACTCCCCAAACGGTTTCATTGAGCTCATCTGGACACCCCCTCAAGCTTCAATGGAGGGCAACAAATACGCCCAGCCAACAAGCCTGCGCTTTTACCTCCCGTGCTATGGAGCTGCACGAGGACAGTCACCCGCCCACTTGTCACGTTCAGGGAGATAACCCAGCATTATCGCCTTCTGAGACAGACCGTACCTTCGCCTTATACTGACCTTTCCAGAAAACAAAAACTACCCTATAGCTGATACAATCCGGGCCCCTTTAACAGCCTACGAGTCTTCACCTAATGTATCCGAACCGCTACGACGCTGAATGTAAATTTTGCTCAGAAGTAGGAACACTCCGCCCCGTAATCGGGGTGTGCGACATTAGCCCTGAGCACCCTCCTCTCTTTCCGTCAACTACCCAACAAGAACAATGGGACCTACCCAGCAACCTACCCAGCTTCAGCGGGTGGACAGAACACAGGCCTCGCGGACTGCATATGGGCCCCAGAGAAGAAGGAATCACTCCCCAGGGCTTCACTCTTGGCCGTTCATAAATCTAAACAGAAGTATTTCTTCCCCTTCTCCTCCTTCTCTGCCGCAAATCTCGTCGCCTCCGTCCGCGGCGCAGAGACGGAGAAGTCAGATCGTCTAACACTGGGTTGGAGCTTACTTTAATTTTATGAAAAAGTTTCCAACTCAACCAAACACCGTTCATGCATCATGCATTGATTCAACCTTACCAACAATATCTCTTTGAAGTAATAAATGGTGTGGTTAAGTGCATTTCACTTCTCTGGTTTTGCTATTTGTAGAGCGATGTGAGTGAATATAAGTGACGTCGCATGGGTAATCGTTATGGGTGCCGTTTACAGCTTCGCTTTCCAACCACATTCACTGGGTGGATTGGCGCGATTTTTTTTTATAAGTGGATTTTAATTTTCCTGATATCTCTTGGATGGATAGTGGTAACCATATGTATTCCCCTGCGCACAATCCGATCATCTTTCCGCTCCCCGTGGTTCACCTCCTCTCTTAACCGGTTGCGCAACAAAAAGAAACGATTGTACCGTAGCGCAGTATTTTCTGATAGTAGCGAAAAATGGTCAGCCTATCGAAATGTAAACCTTGAATATAAACATGCGCTTCTTGCAGCAAAAACGTGACTTTTTTACTAAAGCGTTGCCCTCTTTGCTGCATACTAACCCTCGTAAATTTTTGTCAACAGTTAATGGTTCTAAAAAGGACACGATCCAGTTGTGTGATCATGACGGTAGTATGATACCACCGGATGAGTGTTGCGTTGCCTTGCAAAAGTCATTTGTTCTTTGTTTTTTTAATCGTAATTCCACTGTGTTACCCAAAGTTAATAATGTGCATTTCCCGCCTATGGACCCACTTGTTGTTGGTTGGGTTGGGATTAGTAAATTAATTCAGAACCTAAAAGTATCCTCCCCCGGTGCTGATGGTATCACTGCGCAGTTTTTGAAGCTAACCGACACATACTCGTCACTAATATTGTCAAAACCGCCGCGGTGGCTCAGTGGCTAAGGCGTTGCGCTGCTGAGCACGAGGTCGCGGGTTCGATTCCCGGCCGCGGCGGCCGCTTTTCTGATGGAGGCGAAAAGCAAAAACGCCCGTGTGTACGAGATTTCGGCGCACGATAAAGATCCCCAGGTGGTCAAAATTAATCCGGAGCCCTCCACTACGGCGCGCCTCATCGCCTGCGTTGCGTCGGCGCGTTAAACCCCACAATCAATCAAACTAATATTGTCAAAGCTGTTTTCGCAATCCTTGTAGTTTTCTTGGCTGCCGAGCGACTGGAAGGCGGGAAGGGTGGTGCCAGTTCCGAAGCAAGGTGATGCCTCCAACCCTTTCAACTATAGGCCCATTACACTCGCAAGTATTCCCTGCAAACTGCTTGAGCACGTACTCCATTCCAATTTGATAACTTTCCTCGAGGGCAACAAATTTTTGATAACCGCCAGCATGGTTTTATAAAGTATCTTTCATGTGAAACGCAACTTTTAGTTTTCACTGGTTTATTTTCCATAACAGACCGGGGTGCCATTGTCGATTACATTTTTCTAGATTTTAAAAAGCGTTCGATTGAGTTCCCCATCAGCTTCTTTTGTTAAAACTTAGTGCTCTTAACATAGAAAGCAGCTTACTCAAGTTGATAAAGTGTTTGTTGTCTAACCGAACACAATATGTAAGTGCTAACAATTGTAACTCACCATTGCAACACGTAACATCTGGTGTGCCGCAAGGTTCTGTGTTAGGTCCCTTACTCTTCCTAATTTGTATTAATTACCTTCCTAACATTATTTCTTCTACAATTACTTTTTTCTGATGATTGCGTGATTTATCGTGAAATAACTAACCCGGAAGATACCGTCTCTATCCGACGTGACATTAACACCATATCTTCTTGGTGCAATAATTGGCTTATGGAACTTAACGCTAACAAACGTAAAATAATGAGAGTTTCTTCTGGCATTAAGCAGTATAAACCGTCTGAGCTATTTCCTTACGAACTGAACAATGTACATTTATCTTCTGTCTCTTCTTATAAGCACCTCGGCGTTCACATTAGCACTAGTCCGCAATAACATGAACATATTAATTAAGTTACCAATAATGCTAACCGCATGCTTGGCTTCTTGCGCCGTAATTTTGCTCTTGCTCCAGTGTCTTTAAAACTCTTACTATATAAAACCCTTGTTAGATCAAAATTAGAGTGTGCATCATCGATTTGGGACACTCATATGGTGGTATTGTCTTCATCCTTGGAAGCCATTCAGAACCGAGCTGCTCGATTCATTGTCATAAACTACTCACGAACCGCTAGCATCACGTCAATTAAATCTCTTAAACTCAGTGACCTTGCTGCTAGACGGAAAATTGCGCGCTTACTCCTCTTTCATAAGATTTACTTTACTAACCCGATTCTAAAACAGGCTCTCATTTCTGCTCCATCCTACAACTCCGCACGAAAGCATCACAGGTTCAAGGTAGTGGTTCCTAAGTGTCGCGCAAACCCCTACTTTCACTCGTTCATTCCCAAGACCTGCGACGACTGGAACCACCTCCCCGCCTCCATCCCCAGAATTACGGATCCTACATCATTCAAAACGGCTGTAACTAATATTGTATGAAATGTTAACCACTCCTCTCTGTAACGCCTTCGAGCTTTGAGAGTATTTTAATAAATAGATAAATAAATAGCCCCAGAGCTCGCCAGGCTTTAGACGTCGACAAGAGGGCGGGCAACAGTGAACAGCCAGTCACACAAAGGCACTGTAGTTGGCAGTCATGGTAAGGGCATTCATATTGGCGTCGCACACATGAAATAAATACATAACACAAATATCTACTAAAGCATTAAACAAGTACACAGTTTGAAAAAAGGAACAGGTAATAAACAAGAGCAAGAATACAAAGAACTGGGTTACTTGGAACTGATTCATTCCGCAACTGCATGCAACGACGAACGACATCGCCGTGTTTATGTGCGTTTCTTTAATGTTAGTTGTATCGCATAGCAGGGGAATTAGAGCATGCAGGTGACCTGAGAGGAAAATTGGTTACTTACAACTATTGATAAGTGCCCTCCCACCCATCTATGCGGTACAACTGCGGAACACAACCCCCCCTCCCCACCCTGCATTTCGAAATCGATAAGCCCTTAAAACGAGCCGACAAGCTGAACTTGTCACCTTTTCACTATGTGTCAAGGAGGGGAAAACATGTCAGCCGAAGTGACAAAGCGCCAAATCAGTTGACACACGATGGGGGCGGGGCGAGGGCGATATAGGTTACGCATATATTACACGGTTCGTTATGAAGTCAGTTACACACCCAACACGATACACCTGTTTATATTTCTTTATAACATTTTTTTCTTTCAAGACGCCACCCTATTCGATACCTCTAACGTGTTCATTTTAGCTACATTTAGTGGCATACCTTTTCGATATTATTTCACTTAAGCGAACATAGGCCGAAGAGTTAAAAGATTTACCTATGCATCTGCTAATTTTTTGTCGACACACTATTTGATCATCCACAATTGCGAAATTTATGGGAGATCCCTGCCACCACACGACACCGCTCAAAACAAATGCATTTCATTGACTGCTTTTCAGACATTGCGCTCCTTTTCCCTTCGATGCAAAACAATGGGGCTACATCATTTTTTGCTTCCGTAACAAACGTAGCCAGAAACAAGTACTACTTACCACAGTGCTTACGTCGCCGGGGTATCCAAACCCCTCATGTGTCGGAGCTCCGTCAGTGCCGACACCACAGTGGGAACGCTGCGACTGGCGGCGAGGTGCGACAGTGTTCCATGGTGGCAGGAAACGCTTTGCAAACTGTCAGTTGCGAAGAGGGACACAGCACGCACAGCACCTTCGTATCTGTTGACCCTTCGCTGCACCTCGATGGCCGATAAGGGCTTCCAATTTCACCGCCTTGGCAACGGCGTGAATGCTGCGGCTGACCGACGGCTGCGACACGCCGAGAGTATCACCTCCGAATGTTGAGGGCTGCCGGTAGCGAAGAACCTTAGCGCGCACATCACCTTCGCTTCCAGCCCCGTCGCACCTCGAGGCCTAACGTGCTCGTCGAGTGCGTCGCACAGCATGCGCGCCGTATCCTTGTTGACGCGGAAACGGCGCTGAAAGTCGCCGTCGCTCAGCCAACGCTCAGGCACGGGATCCTCTTCCAGCAGCTACAACAAAAGTGCAGCACAGGCGGCATAAACGCAGCCACCTTACAATCCGATGTGCTCTCAACCGCGCCGGATTTCACCCCTCGTTCGCGGGAGAACGAGCGGGAGCCTTTGGCTACGTGACATCACACAAAACATAGCCAACGTGACGCAGCCCGGCTGACGTTTACCGCTCCGAGCCAATCGTGTGATACCCCACCGGAGAGCAACCCCACCGGATTGCCGCCGGATCTAATCCGAGGCGCGTCGGACGCCTAGCAGAATTCGGCACGTGTCTTCAGTGATGCCGAATGTAGGCTAATACGCCCTGGAGGAAAGCCAACATTCTCTGACGGTGATTTGAATGGTCGTGGGTGAAGGGAAATAAAGAAACGCTTCCCGTGGCCGGAATGCAACCTGGGTCCCTCGCGATATGAGGCCGGCGTCTATCCGATCGCTACATTTCGACACGGTCCAAGCGAACGCCAAGCAGCAGGTACCGATTCGCGCCGCAGACCTGAAACCCAAATGTTAGGCCTACGGAGTGCGCACCCGAGAGGTGCTGGGGGTATTCTAGAAGTGTGCTGTGTACCTCCAGAGTAGCACATACTCGCTGTGTGAGATTGCACACCCAAATAATACATCATAAGAAAGCTTCGCGTTCAACCATCGTCGTCGTTATCGACGGAGGGGAGCATGTTTTTTTGTTCTCTACATAATATTTATTAAGTGCAATGCACTTCTTAAGCGACCCTGAACCTGCGTCCACCGGCGATGTCCGCGCACGTGGAGATGGGCGCGCGCAGCCTGGCCGCTGACATAGCACATACCCACATGGGGGATTGGCCAGGAATCTCCTCGTCTTCCTTGGCCACGGGGGGAGATGGGCGTGCGCTGCCTGGCCGCTGACATGGCACATACCCACGTGGGGGATTGGCCAAGAATCGGGCGTGAGAAGGGCTAATGCACCTGCTTAAAGGAGTACTGACACGAAATTTCAAAGCTGAGATCCGCTCAAGCAATCAAGTACAACGACAACACAAATAGGTGTCTGTGAATAAATGCATCTTTCTTTCTTTGTAGTTGTGTGTGTGTGCGAGATCTCTCTTTCGCGAACATTACCGAACCGCGCAAATTCAACTCGTGCATTCGCACTTTCACATTCTTCCCCTCGGGGAAATACGGGGAATTTTTGCACTACAAGTCAATGAAGGAAATGATATTTACAACGCATATTTACAACTATGTACTCATACAGTTGAGTTGAATACAAGACGAAATATCGAACCAAACACAATGAACATGTAAGTATATTTGGTTTAAAACCGTAAAAACCACTTAAAATGGTTTAAAGTTTAATCCCGGCACGTTGCACTGGCAACGTGCCCGGCATGTTGCCAGTGCAGAACAAAAGCTGTTGTCATTGCGGTTCCTTTCTTCGTAACACACACTCAGGGCATTCACCGAGGATCGGAAGCTTTGAGGGACAATCTACCAGCTTCATATAATTCTGAAGACTGCAAGTTTGAAACTCAAATGTAGACTAAACCGTGCCGCGTTACACCTGAAAGTGATGGCACGTGATCAGAACAGGCGCACAACACCCACTCAGAACACGGATTACAGGGTAGCTGTGCCGTGAGCCAACTAGCTTGCTGGCGTAATTCGGTCCGTAACACGAAGAAACCCAAGCTAACAAAAGGACGGATACACGTTGTAGCAAAAAATAAGACGAATGAGGTTGATTTGATTGATTGTAGGGTTTAACGCGCCGACGCAACGCAGACGATGAGGCGCGCCGTAGTACAGGGCTCCGGATTAATTTTGACCACCTGGGGATCTTTAACGTGCGCCGAAATCTCGTACACACGGGCGTTTTTGCTTTTCGCCTCCATCAGAAAAGCGGCCGCCGCGGCCGGGAATCGAACCCGCGACCTCGTGCTCAGCAGCGCAACGCCTTAGAAGACGAATGAGGTAATCCGTGCCTAAAGACAAAGAAACGGTCACGAGAGAAGCGATGCGAACGGGATTTAGCCGCAGAGAAATTGTTACTAAGTACACCAAGACCACGGCCTGTTGTTTCCCCGCTTCTTTCTTTCTTTTCTGGAAAATAAAGTATTCTTGTAACCTCCAACCGTAGCACGCTAACCGATTTAGCCCTAACCGATCCCCTTTGTGAGTACGAGCCAAAGAAATCGAGGGCGCTGACCGGTCTATCGCATCCTCGCGCCACCGAGCGCATCTCTTACTCCCTCACGAGCCCCCGATGCCCGGTCTCCGGCGAAAACGTTCCGAGGGTACTCTCAGCCCTTAATTCTTCTGGATTCCACAAATGAAGTACGATTACCACGAGCGAGGAGTTGGCGGTCTCCTAGCCGCAGGATGACTTGCGTAAGAGACGCCTCGGATGCAGAACCAAGCTACCAAGCGTAGCCGAGGAGGTTCAGCGGCCGCCTGGGGCCTCACGACCATCGTTCGAAGGGCATTGTTTGAGCAAGATTCCGTGAGTTCATTCCCACCGCTGTGGGCCGTTTCTAACCACGATAGTCTTTCTTGGGCTACCAAACCCGAGGATTTGTATGTCTGCCTGTCTGTAGCTTCATTTGGCCGCATGGCCAATGATAAACTAACGGTAGTGTCTATTATCTCGGCAACCGTGAGAATTACCGTCAGACATTTCTCACGGCAGTCGCCTCTCATTGGCTAAGAACGCTGCCCGGAGATTCTGTGTGATGAATACTCCCTAAAAAGCCGTTTTTGCAGCTGCGCCTGTAGCGCTGTGGTATAGTGCTTGGTTTTAAACAAGAATGCTCAGGTTCGACTCCGACAATGCTATATATATATTTTTTAATTTCGGAATTTTCCGGTCTTCGTAACTTTGTGTACGCTTTTGTTTTACTCTTGTTTTTACTACTGTATCAAGAGATCGACGCACAGGACTCCTAGAAGGGGTTGAATTACGTTTAATATAGGTTCTGTTCTGTTTCTTTCGGCTGGGTTAGATTGAGGTTTGTTGCAGGTTGGCTGGATTTGGGTAGGTTATGACGCGTTCGGTTAGGTTACGTTAGGTTCGGTGAAGTTATGTTATGTTAGGCCACGTTGGGACGTAGTATTATTCAGCAAATTTTAGGCCAGCCAGCTTTTATGGAAACTGCCGTGAGAATTTCTCAGAGGTAATTCTCACGGCTGCCTTGAGATTAGACGCAGCCTAAACTAAATACTTGAGAGAGATGTTTATATAGGCAAAACATTTTTTATGCCATACATATAGAAATATACTTCATATTTCTAAACATGGCTCAGCAAAAAGATATTAGGCCTATTTGAGGAACAAGAGCATCTACACGCAGCTACTGTTTGCGGTGTTCTTTTATTTAAAATTAAATGTGGGCTCGAGTGTTTAAAGAACTAACTAAAGAAAAAGGGCGTTGAAAAAATGTTAAACCACAAAAAAATTCTGCAGAAATTCAGAGAATTATCTACTAATGTGTAGCATCCTTATGCCGCTTGCTTTGAGTGTTTTTTACGGCGAAATTTTTAGGTTTTCTAAATCCTTTCCGATGAATTATCTTCTTCTACGTTAGTATTTTAGAACTCGACCATTCGCGAAATCTGCATTATTATGGAAATGCGGGGGGGGGGGGGGGGCGGTCTACGGTTTCAAATTTTTCGCAATTGCTTAATGTTTTTTTGTAGTTTTTCAAAATTTTGTTGGACAAATCACCTGGATTTAGGTTGTTATAAAGATTAGATTTGGAACTTTCGCAAAATCTCCACTATTGTGGATATGCCATGCGTTACACGTTTTGCCATTTTTTGTAATTTTGATTATTTTTCTTATTTCTTCGTTTTTGAAAATTTCGTCCGGCCAATTATCTACATTCATGTTATAGCGATTTCAGTTAAAACTTTCTGGAAATCTGCATTATTGTGCAAATGAAGGGCATTGCACAGTCCGCCATTTTCGGTAATTATTTTATATATTTTTTTTATTTTTACTTTTTCCGAAATTTTATTTGACCAATTATTTCCATCTACGCTATTATAACGATTACAGGTGAAACTTTTGGGAAACCTGCATTGTTGTGGAAATGTCATGCGTTACACGTTCGGCCATTTTCCGTAATTTAAAGATTTTTTTTTATTTTGTAGTTTTTCAAAATTTCATCTTGCCGATTATGTCCATTTATGTTATTATAACGATGACATTTAGAACTTCCCCGAAATCTGCATTATTGTGGAAATGCAGGGCGTTTCACGGTTGATCAGTTTCCGCAATTATTTTATATTTTTCTTATGTTTTAGTTTTTCAAAGTTTTGTTCGGGCAATTATCTCAGTGTAGGCTATTATAACTATTAGAGGTAAAACTTTCCCTAAATCTGCGTTATTTTGAAAATTCCGGGCGTTATACGTTTTGCCCTTTTCATAATCTATTATATTTTTGCTATTTTTTGCTTTTTCAAAATTTTTTGTGACCAGTTATCTCCACTTGCGCTATTATAGCGATTACAGGTTGAACTTCCGCGATATCTGCATTTTTGTGGAAATGCAGGGCGTTACATGGTCCTGGCCGTGGGGGTACCCATCAGATAATGCTACGCATTACAGTCAAACCCGGTTGTAGCGAACTGCAATATGCGTCACGATTAGTTCGATATATCCAATAGTTCGGAATAGCCGAAACCGCCAATAACGAGTTTTTTGTGGCGAGTTCGCAGTACGCGGAAACCCCCTCCCCCCCCGCTCCCCCTCCTCCTGCCATCCCCGCATGCAGAAACGAAGATAATAAATTATCCCATTACCATACAGAAAACTATCTTTATTGCAAGCAACAAAGATACTTTCCGCTGTAACTACCTACTTTCCCTAAAAGCGGTGGTGCATGTTTTCACTTTCCTTTTGGCGGCGTCAGCTAACCCAGCATTCTCTACATGAGACATCATTTGCATACGTTGCACTCCATGTCCTTCAATATCGAAGCAATATTGGTGGAACCCGCCGCGGTGGCTCAGTGGCTAAGGCGTTGCGCTGCTGAGCACGAGGTCGTGGGTTCGATTCCCGGCCGCGGCGGCCGCTTTTCTTATGGAGGCGAAAAGCAAAAACGCCTGTGTGTTCGAGATTTCGGCGCACAATAAAGATCCGCACGTGGTCAAAATTAATCCGGAGCCCTCCACTACGGCGCGCCTCATCGCCTACGTTGCGCCGGCGCGTTAAACACCACAATCAAATCAAATCAAAATCAATATTGGTGGAGCACATTGACTTCCGAAAGCCCTTCATTAAGCATCGGACGGCTTCCGCTCGCAACATCCCCCACCTCTTCCGTGCTTCCAGCAGCGCCAGCAGCCGTGACATCGGCGACGGTGTCGGCGTCTGAGGAGCTCACAGTGAGGGCAACGTCGTCGTCGACACTCAGGCAATCCTTGCAGGGCACTCCTTTCAGCACAACATCGGCAACGTTGGCGGGCTCTTCCCACAGTTCGCCGATGCTTCCATCTTGGTCCGGACTAGCTGACTGGGAGGGTTTAACCGTGAGTAAGTCCCGTCGTTAACAGTTACGGAAAGCGCCGGGAGTCACGTCGTCCAGGGAGGCTTAACATCTGCATCGCAGCCCAATCAACATCTCGATCGCCCCTCCGAAACCATGCATTTTGGCGGCAATTGTACGCATGCCGAGTTCGATATATCAGACGTGAACTTCGTTATAAGGAATATGTTTCGCGTGCATTTTCGTAACTGATCTTTCTTTGTTCGATATATAGCGTAATTCGCTCTATCCGGGTTCGTTCTATTCGGGTTTGACTGTAATAAGAAGGCTGCCGCCCGAAGCTCGCTCTCTAGGTTCAAGAACTAAGTCTTCATTGTCCCAACAGATGGCGCAGCACCGCGAAAGCGGTAAAATCGAACTCCGCAAAACTCCATGTGGACCAAAGACAGGAGGGGAACAGCGCAAAAGGAGGGCGGAAAGATTGAAAGGAAACTGGACATTTTTAACGTTGTGAGCAGATGCGGGACAATTTTTTATACGGGTATACTCCGGCGAACGACTCAAGCTTTTTGGGCGGGGTTGATAACACATTTAGTTCGTGCTACGCTTTTGTGCCGCCGCTTTCTCAATGATGCGGAATTCACCTCGAGGGACTTATTGGCGGCTTGTTAATGCTTGTGGATAACTTCCGTTTTATTGGTTTATTGGTTGCTGATGGTTTCATGTAAGGATGGAAGAGTGCACAGTCGTGGACACGTTAGCAGTTCCTTTCTTCAAGGTTTGAGGCATTGGTTGCGCGGCTGAGGACTGCGCGGTGGTTAAAACCTAAAGACGTGTTTGCAAAGAGCAAGCGTGGTAGCAACGTCCGTCAATAAGCTGGTGCTGGGGCTCAGACATCCCCTTAATTTGAAACGGAGACGGGCAACTCTTACGCGCGTGAGCCCCTGCGTGCCTCCCACTTCGTCACACCAAATGTTGACATTCAGCGCGAATGACATTAGCCGTGAATCCCATAAGCAACCTTCAGCGGTCTCCCACGTGCGGCGCTAGAGTCCCGTTTGTGCGAAGCACCTGCGTGTGTCCAAATTATTTGCCTAATAAATCTGCGTGCGTTTTTGCGGGCGCATACCTCATGGAAAATGTGTCCTCGCTTAATTGTCTTCCACAAATGGTAAGTCACGTGGGCCGTTACTCTGCCCTCTGCTCTGATTTTAAATGTTGCTGCACTTACGTTACGGTCGGCCTTTTAAGAATACCATTAGCCATTCCACTCTGTGCGGGTGAATGACCAGCGAAGCATTTTAGCACACGACGTGTGGGTGACACACAATTTAGCTTTAAGTTGGCCTTGGTTGAACGTGGTGAAACCAAGTTAGTCCAGCGGTAGCTCGGTTCTTGAGCATAGGGCGCGCGGTAGCCGCGCCCAACATTCTACCACAAGGCAAGTCGCAGATACTGGTAGGCGCAGTGGGCGCTGCAGCCACTGAACGTCAGTGAAGTCAGCGCCTCTTGATATCACTTTGTTGCTGAGCATGAGGTCGCGGGTTCGATTCCCGGCCGCGGCGGCCGCTTTTCTGATGGAGGCGAAAAGCAAAAACGCCCGTGTGTACGAGATTTCGGCGCACGTGAAAGATCCCCAGGTGGTCAAAATTAATCCGGAGCCCTCCACTACGGCGCGCCTCATCGCCTGCCTTGCGTCGGCACGTTAAAACCCTACAATCAATCAAATATCACTTTGTGATCGCACGCGCCCTATTACCCTACCCCTTAATATTTCCCTCTATCCCCTACCGTTTCCTTCGCATTGGAACAAACGGGCGATTAGACGCTTTCACTCCGCATCCGCACGACTTGACTTCGGCTGAACTTGAAGGTGAGATAGACGCTAGGAGGAACGAGCCCTAATCTGCACTTGGTCTGGAGTAATTTTTCTTCCTAAACTTCCGAATTTTGATAAGCGCTGTCACTTCCGGAGATTTGCGATATGGCCTTCTGTCCTTTTGAACGTCTCTTTACTCGAGATCGTAAGAATTCCTTCGGGGAAACATTGGCCGTGAGGAATGGTTTTGTGCGACGCAGACGGTTCAACAAAATGGTCGCCGTAGCATCGCATGCTCTCATTACGGTTTGAATTTCTCCCTCCCCGGCTCCTAATTTTTTGCGGTTCACCAGCAATTTTTTGCCTGTAAAAAGTGAAGAAAACTGAGCGATTCCTCGCCGGTAAAACTGTGAGCTATTGTCACAAACGATAAGGTGCAGTGAATGGGAGCACTAAGGCTGGCTGATCGCTTGCTGTTCCTGCAGTTCCCGCAGATTTCCTGTTCGTGCATTTTATTTGGAGTACACTGGCATAAAAACACACGAATAGGCTGCGTCTACTATCCCGAATCTTTCGAGCAGGCTTAGCAAGCCAAAGCATCGCACTGAAATCTCAAAATTGAAACAGAGATCCCAGCATGCCAAACAGTGAGGCTGAAATTTTATGATGTGAAAGTAAAGTTTGAGAATTTAGAATAAAATCAAAGCCCAGTTGTTAAAATAAGGGTGGTTATAAGGCAACGCTGATGCCATGAAACCTTAGTTAAAGCCGAAGTCCAAAACCCTCTCTCCCAAAGTCCAAAATATGAACTGCCAAAGTTCACAACAACTCTTTGAGCTTTGAAAAAGTATATTCTGGACATCAGCAAAATTTTCGTAGAAAAATGTACCACAGGCGTAAATAGAGCGTAAAAGTGATCAAATTCCCTTAGATATATTTTCGTAGCTTGGTGTCGCTAAAGTTGGACGAGACGCACGGGCATGTAGTGGCGGGGGTCCACCTTGTCGCGTTCCGAAATTTTTTAGAGGTAGATACAAGTTTTTCGCGGGGAAAATATTCATATATCTCGACATTGCAATAATGAGGGGGTGATAAAAAATAGTCAAGCAAGTTCAAGATGTCGACCAGCCACGCTTTTTTCGATCTTATCCGAAATGACACTATATAGAGACAAGCAGAGATGAACACGCTTCTCGTTAACAAACGTAAACAGCAGTTTTGTGTATGCTCATGTAAGTTCTGGGAAGGAAACTCGGCGCAAGGGACAGCCCAAGGCTTCAGAAATTAATGCGCTCTCTAATCTTTTTGTCTCCATGCCTAGATGGCGCGGTGGTATCATCCCCGCCTTGCGCTTTCTCGTGGGTACTTTTCTCATTAATAATAACCCACGAATTTTATTTTTAATACGTACAGTGAGTCGCCAAATGTTTGCGGGATCCGCAGTTGCCACCAACGGTGAGATCAAGCGCTCGAGCGCAGGGAATGCCTTGTAAAAGGGCCCATTCGTAGCGCCATTTGCAGTGTAATCCATGAGTTGGAGACATTACCGGAACGTCTGTCTGAGATAGCCGAGTCGGAGCTCCTGTTATATCTTCCTCCGTGGGGAAAAGTATAGAGCTTTTACTGTAACTGAAATACTAACTGCACGGTGTCGCGCACGGTCGCCGAGATACGACATAACGCTGCGTTATCAATAGCGTGGAACTAATTGCCCCCTTGATCCCCTTCAGGGCAGCTGCCGTAGACGGGTACCGGTTGCTGGGGCAATCTTTCGAACCGCTTGTTCATCGTCGTTCAAATATTGCAGGAATTTGTGGCGACTATAGATTGTGGAGCAACACAACTTCTGTGTTTGCCGAAGTTCCCGTGCGTCTTGCCATTAGGAAACGTGATTTTTGTTCTTTATGCATGGGTTATGCGCCTTCGCTTAACTTTATTCCTAGCTGCGTATGACGAGTATGTTGAGTGCTTTTTAGAGCGTGGGAACCATTTTTTCTGGGTAGCTCGGCTATTCAATTTTCTGCTCATGCAAATAATTCCAGGAATCACTCAATAGGCGCAGCACGTAATAACGTTGGCTACCTGAGCAGGTGCGGTAAGTTACATGTCAGTGGCTGTGGGCGTCATTTTGTGTGTGTGAGGTAACGCACCCGCCACCACCTCCGTACGGCGAATTGGATGAACGCGGTCGGCAGCACCATGCCCGGAGTCAAAAGCCACGCTTAAGGAGCTCAAGGATGCGGGAGACGTTACAGGGAAGTATGCCGCTGTATTCCAAGTGAATGTAGCTCTGGAACCACTGTAGTCATTGCGTCTACTCCGGCACTTCTTGTACTTTACGTGTCGCCAAAGATCCTTCGAATGTTTTGCTTTGCAGGGACGTTGGGCGTGCTCGGACAGCAGCGTCTTGAACCTTTTCCGTTGCCGGTCAAGTACAATCTGAGGTAGGGCAGGGCTCATGACATCGACGCCAACACATCGGCATCGAAGTGCGCCAACCACAAAAGAAGACTTCGCGCCGCACTACATTGAATGAAGGGGGTAGTGAAAAACAACAACAGGCTCATTCGAGCGCTTGAGGCAGCCAGTGCTAAAATCACGCAGCTCGAAGCGTCAGCCAGTCGACAGGTGGTGATCGACCGCCTCCACCTGCCTCGGCTGAAGGCGTGGATGGAGGAAGACAGAGGCTGCATCGAGACCATTGTGAAAAATAATTTGTGGCCGAGGAAATTACTGCTCGACATCCTGTCTCCCAGAGCAGACATTACCCCCACCGCAGATACCTGCCTGCACGACGCGGTGTTGCCCTACGAGTCCCGACAGTCCCTGCACCCACCGGGTAGCAGATACAGTGACGAGAACGGCAGCATGGCCATGGTGATCGAGGATGATGACGAGGACGTCACAGAGCCTGCTCTGTATCAGAACGAACCGCCCGAGACGGCACCTGACGTCAGCCCCTTTGTCAAAGTAACCGTGCGCAAGAAGAGACGTCCCTGGAGCCGTACGTGCAGCACTCCAGACCAGATTCCTGGCTTCCTCGACAAGCCTTTGGCGGCTATACCTGTGGCCCAGGGTCCGCTCAAGGACTGCTCCGAGGAGTTAAGCGCAGAGGCGGTAAACAGCCCGTTCTACATTCGTCGCGAGGCAGAAATTCGACCCGAGGCAGACATTCGCCCCGAAAGTCCATTGCGAAGTGATGGGGCAACTAGACTGAACACGAAACAGGCCCACGAGGACGACGCGGCAGCAGCCACTATAGATGACGACCCAGCCCCACCTAACATACGCATCAGCGGCCATCGGGAGCAAGGATGCAAGCACTTTTCACAGGGGGTGGAGGAGAAGCGTGACACTTCTAAAAACGACCAGGGAAAGGCAAGGCACGAGCTAAGAAGGGGCAGAGCAAGAAGGCGGCATATAATGATAAAGCCGCAGATCCGCCTGCTGCTCCCACTCCTGAGCCTATCACGACGCAAACGAAGGCTGGAAAATCTCGGATCAAGACGTTTTATACCAGAACTGTAGACACGTCGCTGGAAGCCATTCAAAAGAGTTCTGATCCTACTCCTTATCCTGATGCGACCACTCATAAGCCCCCAGGGAAGCAAGCACGGGCACGCAAATCACGGGGAAATAAATCGCCCAAAAAGACGACCGCAGACCCCGGGCAACCCACTCACTGATTCTCCTAACGCTCCAGAACCCAATGCTACCAAGAAGCAACGACGGGCAGGCACGCCCGCTGGCAAAAAGTAGCAAGGGAGAGGACTGCAGACACTCATACCCCTCGCAACCCCCCCCCCCCCCTCCCTCGGACGCCGTCGCCACTTGAAAGAAATATGCTTTGCTCGTAGAGTGTGGAAGAATGGTCTGCGTCGTCTAAGCTGGTCATGCCTGATATGTGCATGCAGAGCAAAGTTTAGAGACAAAGATGTCGACGAAGGATAACAATTTCTTATGCTCTTACAATGGACAAACGAGATTTCGTTTTCGTTACTAATGCTCTTTGGCGCGTCTATTTGACATGTGAAGGCATTAGCTTCGTCGGTTAGTTGGAAATACATCGTCTTTGTAGACAAGATAGCTCACAAAATACCCGATATACAAGCCAGAATGCGGCTTCTCGCTGAAAGAATTCGCGACGGATATGAAATACTCATGGTGTCAATAAATGTCATGTAAATAATGAACTAATTGAATTCAAGTGAAGATTGTGGAAATCTGTTTTAGAACCGAACTTCTAAGAGAAAAGCACGGAATATACGATTAGTCAGAGAAATTCGGCCCTTTTCTGTAAGACTTATCACCAACTCACCCAACTGTCCATCTGACTGATCGGATTGAACGCCGCCCGACTCGAGAATGCGAGGCGAGGACACATACCCTGCACCATTACAAGTGCTGGTCTACTGCGAAGCGGATAACCTTTTAAAAAAAAAAGTAAACTCGAGACCCGCTTCACGGGGCTCACTACAAAAAAACTCCAGTCTACATTTGCTCCTCTTTTTTCCTGCCGCCCTAGCAAGCCGAGTGCCTTCCTTTGGTCAACAAACCGTTTACAAATGCCACAACTGCCCCACGGCCGACTTTGATTGCAGCTTTTTAACCGTGAACCCAGTAAATGCGCGTAGTTTTCAGCCTTTAAATATGTTAGAAACATGTACGGAAGCTTGTAGAATTAATATGGACATGATAATTGCACAAGTAGCGATTATAAGAGAAACAATGTTTCCGCAAATAGCGTATACATAGGGTTGTCCGTTTTCGTGTAAAACCCGATTTTACCTTATCTTTAGACCCCGAACATGCCGCAGGACAATGACGTTAAATCCTATTTCTCCCCAAATCGAGCTTTTCAAAGCAGCGATCTGCACTATCGTGCGCTGACCGTCCGCCGTGCTGAACCAGTATACGTACGTGCTGCAGGGAAACCTCATAAACACTGATACCAAAGTCATTGAGTATTGGCATAACTCTACCACTCGCTAACTCTGGTTGGCAGATGCTGCACTGACATTCATGTGCCTAGCTAATGGAAGCTGCGTTGTCGAGATAACTTTATCCCAGTTCCTTCCCTGAACTTTCTCAACGATCAGACAGATCTCTTAATGGACACCGACACGTTGAGCATGCCGGTAATGCCTGTAAACAAGGATGAGGGAAACATTGATTACCACCTTTTCCTGAATAACATGTTTGTGGGCTTAGAAGTTATCAATGCCCCTTATTATCATCATTACTGATTCATCTCCAAACAAACGCCAAATTTCGGTGAGCATTGCCTACAAAACCCAGACGTCGCCCGAATTACCAGCTTGAAAAGACTCCAATTTCAACGTGTTACAGTTAACTCTCGAAACATTGTAAATTAAAACGAGTGTATTTCTCAGTACATCAGTAAATTTGACCTGACAAAACCCGAATTTCGCAATGGTTTACGAAAAAAACCGATTTCTCCGTAATTATCAGTTAGCACCCTATTGTTACCCCCCCCCCCCGATTTAGAAAAATATAAAACCTGAAATACAGTAGCTGACCGTTTTTTTTTTGGACTCCAAATAATTCGGAATTGCAGGAAATTCCGGACTTCCCCAAAGAACCGCCAGTTGTCCCATAGGAGTAATGTATATGAACAGCGGATATTTCCGACAAAATGAAGCCAGAAGTTTGATTTTCCGGACAAACTTATCCGCGACAGACTAGCGGCGAAACTGCCGGACGACGCTAATTTGAATTCTGTAAGCCACCTGGCTAGCTTCTGATTGTATCGGGATAGGCTTGACTCTGGCTGGGGTAAGAAAATTTCATCTTGGAGGCCATAATTTCGCATGTAGTCTGCGGCAGAAGCAAGCTCGAAAGGCGAAAACTGTTCCTACCTGGCCAGTTTCTTTTTCTTTATACACCACGTTTATTGTTCGCAAAGCTAACGGAAGAAGAGATCATGCGCCAACTGACCGCGCTCCCGCAAAGCGAAAGCGACTTTGACTCCGACGAAGACAATCCCGACTTCCCGCAAGCGTCAACGCAAGACATTGCAAACGCTTTTGCGTGGTTGTCCAATGTTTACCAAGAAAACGTGACGCTTGTAGAGATGCAAGCAGACGTTCTCACACGAAGGAGGAATTGAAGGCAGGAACCTTTCTCGAGCCCTTCAGTCCTATTTAAATGAAATAGTTCCTTTTTGCAACTCGCGGACTTTCGGATTGCTTTGTTATTCGTACTATTATTCATTCCCCTCTACGTCCGAAAAATCAGTCGGTTTACTGTATGTAGCGCTAAACAGGGCGACTGGTCAAACCTTTAAGGCATTGTTGAGAGGAAAAGACGAAAACGAAGCAAAGGAAATAGCAGCGGCTTAGCTCGGCTATGCCAGGATATACGTAGCGTGAGCTAAGATTCAGCTGGTTATTTTTAGCTTTCCTGGTTGTCTAGGGTTTGCTTCATTATAATGCTTACTGCTGCTTCAATGACACACACGGGGTATACGCATTATGTGACACATGTAAATTTATCGAGCGGCTCCGGCGCAGCGTCACCAATCGCCCCAGAGCTAAGCTGGTTCCGCAGGCGCACGCCGGTGTTGCTGCGACGCACGAGCCATCGGTTGCACACCCGGCCACCCCTCACATGATCATCAACTCGATCGGGCCACCACGTGTGAACGGAAATCAGCGAAGACGCTGGGCACGTGGGGTGTGTGAAAGACGCCGGACAGCGAGCAACGTTCTGTGCGCCGTGTGACGTCACTGCTCCTCGCGTATGCGCAGCACGGCTCTCCAGGAGCCACGCGAAACTGCTCAACCTCGGCCCGTGTAGCTCACGCTTCAAAGGGGTAATGGTAATAATCAGAGAAACCATGGCACCACTCGACACGTGCCGTTCCAGCCAACACAGAAAATGTGGTGCTATTGTATTATATACACAGCACCATTTTTGTACCCAAGATGAATGTGCTACCTTACCTTCTCACGACGCTGCGTGGAATTTTATCGGTGCGGCGTCTACGGCGAAAGACAGTGAACCAGCTGTAGCAACAGCTTCTGTAAGACGTGGTTGTCCGCAGAAGTTCAGCGCTGAAGAAAAATAGCAGCGGCAGTATGGCAACCCGCCATTCACCGCGACACGAATATCTAAGAGGAGGGATATATTCTCACGCAGAAAAAATCCCAAGCATGGGTAGGCGGCAGTGATTCTATTTATCGGGTACTTGCCTGAGAGAAATGATCTCATTAAAACTTTTTTTGTAACTGTAGCGTCTTTATCGGTTTCCAGCGCGGATATGTGTCACTGAGTTCGGGCAACAAGGGCATCTCTTTTTACACGGCCTTCCCCGTTTTTAAAAATCAGCAATGGGTGGGGAAGTTTTCGACCGCCTCGTGGATATTAAAACGGGAAATAAAGCGTGAACAGAAATTTTTAAATTATAGTGTGTTATCAGCGAGATACCTTGCAGGACTTCAGGGGATAGAGGTCTGACAAGAATATTAGGACACACACGCGCGTGAGTTAGACCCTAAAATATTCGTGTGGGCGAAACCCTTTTTCGTGTTCATATTTCTGCCCGGGTAGCATGCAGCGTGCTTCCTACAACGAGCCCATTTCAAGCTACTTGTGTGGACACACGCCGATGGACTAATGGCGAAATACGCGGCGAGCCACAGGAAAGTATCTTTGCACGAAACTTAGTCATTACCGCTGCCGAAGTAACAATAAATCTGTAACAACAAAGGTTCCTAAGGCACTTGGCACAACGCGACGCAAACACTTCCCTCAGCTACACAGACAACGCATGCACTCAGCCATCACCCTTTTTAGGCGACCAAGCCGTTTTCTCCACCCAGCGAGCTTTTTGAGTATCTCTCGGAAGTCAATTTTGCATCTCATTTATAGTCGCGCATAATCACAGACTGGCCCTCCACATTAGCCATCCTTATTGCGTTTTATTCAATTTTACTCATCCTTGATGACGGAGTTTGGTATTTATACCGCTTTCAATTAATTACGGTCTGCAGGCGCTGTTTTGCACACAGTCGGCTTTGCGCCAAAACAAAATCTACCGATCATCATCAAAATTTAGCTTTGTGTTACGCTTGGGTAGGTTTGAACATTATTACCTTGCAGATATTGGGGAGAATAACCTAGAGCTTATCATTGAAGGCAACGACAAGCGGCCTGCGATGTTTTCTTTTTTCGGAGTTATGGTTGTCGCGCTCTATTTTGAGCAACAATATTACATTACTTCGAGGTTTACCACGCTGTTTTTAAAAATCTGGAATGGGGAAGGAGGGGGGGGGGGGGGGGGGCAGGCGTGGGAGTTTTCGACTGCCGCATAGATATTAAAATGGGAAATAAAGCGTGAACAGAAAATTTTAAATTATAAAGTGTTATCAGCGGTGCCCAACTGGCGCTCTGCAATGCTTATTCTTGCATTGATACGGACACTAAAACCCTGTTTAAAAAACTTTGTATTGACGTTCTAGACATTTAATCAAAAGTCTATTAAAGCTCATACTTTATGAACTGAGGTGAAGAGAGAGAAAGAAAACTTTTTATTGCACCAACTCAACAAACATTTTATTGCTTTAAAGACAAATTGAGTTTTCATACACTTCATATGGCGCTTCTATAGAATGAACCAAAACTCCCAACTTGTAATGACAGCCAATAAAAAGTCAATAAAGTTTTACTTGCAAAAACACAGCTAGCAATGCAGTGGCTTCAATACATCGAGTTTTAAAATACTCAGTATTGAATTTTCATAGTGCCAATCGAACAGCTAATTATAGACTGGTCATTGGACAGGCAATAAACTTTATATTGGAAACACGCAGCGAGCATCGTATTGCCTTCAATACTCTGAGTTTTAATGGGCTCTGCATTCAGTTTCGATAGGGTTAATTGAACTAAAGGCTGGCATATATACTGATATGAGCTGTTAGCCCGAGCCACTAGAGCTGGTCAAATTATGTGGACGTCAGCCATGGAATACGCGCCAGAGTCTGCAGATTCAATTACAGCACATCGAACATAGAAGAAGTAAACTACTACATAGGAAATATGGAAGCAGCGATAAAGATCGTCGCCGGTTTCAGTATGTCGAAATGGTGAAGAGAGGGCCAGAAAATCCGACCGCTACTGGCTGGAAGCATTCACTGGCTGTCGATATGCGGAAAATTCACGCGCACTGAAAACATCGCCTTTATGTTCTCTGCCTAGATCTCCTACTCTTAAACGACACCCCCCCCCCCCCTCCACCCTCCCACTTTTCCCCACCCCGGTGGGTCTTCGGGGGGATGTGACCTCTGAGCCCCCTTTGCTTTACAGTTATCCTTTTTTGCAGTGTCGAAAAGTTCAACGCTTGTGTGTAGCCACGAATGCACTTGTAACAGCGAATATTCTTTAATATTGGGAGGCTAGTTCATAGAGGTTTCTATCTAGGGCTGTTTTGGAAATTACAGCGTGCAAACACACGCGTCGGAATGTTTTGGTGCGGAATTTGGTGATGATCAAGAAGCTAGAAAAAGCCTATGTTAGATGCAAGCTTAGGTGCTTAAAAGATGATCTTGAGATTGAGATGTGTTGTTTAAGGCTTGTTGTTGTTGTTATATAACGGGCGGACCTAGCCTTGCAAGGTGTTCCGCCACTTGCTCCGTCCGATTACCACCTTTATAAACTACACGAGGCAAATCACCTAATTTCACATAGGCTTGCGTCCTCCAAAAACTGGCGCAGCATGTCTCTCGCAGTGATCCAGTGCCCAGTAGTTTCGAAATATGTCCTCCTTATTGAAGTTTTCTAAACGAGACAAACCGGTCCATAGCATGTTCCGGACATTACATGACAAAGTGTCCTATGACGTTTACACCACGCGATGGACACAGGGGCGATGAGTTTAGTGTCTGCTTATGAAGCTACGCCGGATTTAGAGCTGAATTTGTCCGAATGCGAAACAGCAATGACGCTTCTGCCGTTTTCAATGCGTTGGTAACGAAAGATTGGTAACATGCACGCCAGAAGGATCTGACATTCTCAGTAATGCTCGGCTTCGAAATTCGCCGTTTACCTAGAGCCCCCTTCAAAAAACGAGTGTATAAAATCGCTTCTCGGGCCAACTTGTCAGCAGGAGTGCTATTCCAGAAGGCCCGAGTTAAAAGCAAAGCTCAGGCAAGCCGGAGCTGCGGAGATAATAATAAGCTCATGATAATATTGCTAGGAGGGTTTAAGTGCTCTCATGTTTTTGCTGATTATTCAGATGACGTAACCGGTCAGGGCAGCGCGCTCCAAAGATGCACGACTAGGGTGTGGCGCATCTTTCAGTGCGGCCGCTCGCTCCACTGTTCCACCAAATCCAACTGCTTTATTTTATTATATCAAGGATATATATAAATGATTTGGATTCTAATATTTCCTCTGGCATTCGTCTCTTCGCAGACGATTCTGTAATTTATTGTCCGATACCTAACAGCTCTGACAACTCTGCTCTTCAAGACGACCTTAATCGCATCCAACATTGGTGTAACACCTGGCTTATGTCTCTAAACGTCTCTAAAACGAAGCTAATATCCCTTCAGCGTCGCCGCAATTACGTCTTATGAAATTATACTCTTAACAATCAATGTATCCAAACTTCTGATTCGTTAAAATACCTTGGTGTGCATATTTCATCTGAATTAACTTGGTCCACTTACATCAACAGCGTTGCCAATTCTGCTAACCGGCTGCTTGGGTATCTTCGCCGTAATCTTGCCCTCTCATCTCCTGCTGTTAAACGTCTTGCCTACATAACTTTTGTCCGACCCAAGCTTGAATATTCTAATGCCATTTTCGACCCTTACCAAATTAACCTCATTAATGTTCTGGAATCCGTTCAAAATGGCGCAACAAGATTTATAGTTTCCGCGTACTCCCGTGGTTCAAGTATCTCCGCCCTGAAAACCCAACTTAATTTTTCCACACTTGTATCCCGCCGCAAAATTGCACGAGTTTGTCTTGATCACAAATTTTTCCATTCTTTGCCCATCGATAATCAGCGCATCAGAAGAGCGCACCGCATTTCACGCACCACCCATCCTAACGCAGTGTATCCAGAGTATGCCCGCAACACTACTTTTCAGCAATCTTTTTTTCTGCGCACTGCGCGAGACTGGAATGACCTGCCTGCCGAAACCACCCTTATCATCGAACCCCAGTGTTTTAGGCGAACCATTGAAACACGCCCATGATGTTTTGCGATGTCTCCCTATGCCGTGTGTACGCCCACCCCTCATGTAATGCCCCAAGCCGGGGCCTTTGAGGAACCAATAACTAAAAATCAGGGTGTCGAACCGGAACCGAACCGAACCGTAAACCGGAACTGAACCGATATTTTTGCCGGAACTGAACCCGAACCCGAACCGTTATTTTTTGAGCGCGCTGAACCCGAACCGGAACTGAACCGAAAAAAAAATAACGGTTACCGGTTCATGCCGAAATGGTTCGACCCTCTGTTGTTGATATTGCACAGTAAATGCAATTCAGGCCTTTTTTTCTTTCACGTACCATCAACTTCGTACTTGCTCGGGTACTTTCCCCTCCCGACAATTGAACACTATCACGCTCTATGTAACAACAGGGGAAATGAATTAGCACCATTGTAGCAATGGTCTGTTGCTGCTGGAGGCGCGAGCGTAGTGCAAGCTGACCAAACGAAATGTCATTCTCGGCAGCTTGCAGGGGATATAAAACGACTTTGCCCTTCCCTAGTTGCGACTTCATTGGAGCAATCAGGCTGCAGGAGTGCTCCACTGCGCAACAGCGAAAGCTCACACCCGATGTGTGCAAACTTTTTGCATTTCATAATTTGTTTAAAAGGTCCGACACCTGCAAATTATTAATACTTGACAAGTGTGACCGCAGGAGCTGCTCAGTGGCTAAGCCGTTTGCTAAGCCGTTTGCCCAACTCGCTACATTGCTTCTACTGCGACTCGTTCCGGAGGGGAGTACTGCTGTGGACGAATTAAAGAGCGTCTACCCAAAAAGTCCCATCTCATGCTCCGCGTGACAAATTTCCCTTTCATTTTGTAACCGCATTATCTGTTGTAAGATTCCGCAATGTAGCACACGGAACGATGGTAGGGGTACAGGCGGTACGATGACATACTGATTGTAATGCACACTTTCGGTATCGCAAAAGGAATTGCAGTGGTCAGAGCAATAATGCAGTGACTGAGCATTAACTAAAGCTTACTTTTAACAAAAGTGTGGCTAACACATTCGATAAGGTGACAGCTAACAAATTATTTAGGGTGACCAAATATTCTAATTCATTGGTAGTATTTATGTGCCTGTTGTAGGATTTTTCTGTTTTGTTACAAATATAAAAAAAATGTGCGCTATTGGTATTAAGCGCTGGTATTTGAACGCGCCAGTACGCAGGACTAAATTTCAAGCTTCAAGGTTAGCGTGATGGGTGATTGCATAGCGACGATTGCGATTTCAACAAAAAAGGAAAGGACAGAAAATATATCCCACCGTCATATGTCTTGGCGGTGGCTTTATGAATAGTCGCTGGGACAACATAATGTGAGCGAGAAAGAAGGTGGTAAATCGTCGCCACTTCATTTGTTTTTCTAATATCTCGTGATTGTTTAAAGTTTGCTTTGCAATTGCGCCACTGCCCTTGGGGAACAGCAGAATTTTGAATTTTTGTTTGTGTTTTGACTTGACGGTCGTTTTAAACTAGTAAATGTTTTTTTCTAATTTCAGTGATAATTCAACTCGTCGAACCGGTTCGCGAACCGGTTCAAGCTCCCGAACCGGTTCGTGAACCGGTTCGGTACGTGATTTTGTCGAACCGGAACTGAACCGGAACGAAATTATTTCACCCGAACCCGAACCGTAACCGAACCGGTATTTTTTTCGGTTCGACACCCTGCTAAAAATAATAATAAAAAATTAATCTCCATCTTACTGGAAAGATCATCTGTATTTCAGGCGTTCATATGGGCTTTTCGTATGAAATTTTTCTTCCTAAGGAGCAGTTTCTGCCGTCGGCGGCGAACAATCCAATCGTGGGACTATATGGCCGACTGGCAAAAAAAAAAAAGCGGGTGATGCAAGCGTGCCGCATTCAAAACAGTTGCTGCTCGTATTGCATTATCAAAACCCCCCGCGTTTCCATGCAAAATTTTCTCGGGCACTCAAGTCTTCCTACGTGCTTTAAGGCGAAAGCCTGGCGATACGTAGTAGCGACTTCTTTTCTGATACATTGTGCTTGCGCCTTGTTCCTTGCTTTCGTTTCTTTGTCTTTTGGAACTGATTACTTCGATCGGCTTCTTTTCTCCTATAACGTGTTCCCGCCAGTTTCTTTTCTTTCATTTCATCGTCTGAGTGTGTGAATTACGTCAGCGAGCAGACTGGAACATGCTGCAGCCTCCATAGAATAGGGGTTCTGCGAAGGTGGTGTGCACCTGTCCTACTCCCGTGACACCACGTTCAGGTGTCACGCAGCCCGCACTATTTACAACTTTTACTTTTCAAAGTCACAGTGTTATGAATTTTGCGAAAGGATCACATTAGCTCCTCCATGCTCCCAATCCCGGGCCAACCACACAAGTGGCCATGTGCTACGAAGGAACGAATAGCAACAACGACCACACCTGTTTACATTCGTTTGCCTTATTTCCTTTTCTTCACCGTCCTTGATCGACGACGGTCTCCAAATTTGTTTTGTTATAGTGGTCAATGCTGAGCACGAGGTCGCGGGTTCGATTCCCGGCCGCGGCGGCCGCTTTTCTGGTGGAGGCGAAAAGCAAAAACGCCCGTGTGTACGACATTTCGGCGTGCGTTAAAGATCCCCAGGTGGTCAAAATTAATCCGGAGCCCTCCACTACGGCGCGCCTCATCGCCTGCGTTGCCTCGGCGCGTTAAACCCTACAATCAATCAATTATAGTGGTCAATGCCCTCACTCCCCTTTCTTCCTTCACGCGCTTCCTACTCCCGCTTACCCTGCCTCTAGCGTCGCGCAGTTACTTTAAAGGGGTCCTAAATAGGGTTGCGAAGGCTTGATGGCCTGGAGCTTTCACTCTTTTCTCCCGCCTCAAAGCGCTGTGTATGCTGCCAGCTGATAAGGTCGAAAAAAGAACAACCTAGAGACACTTGTCAAGGCGCTTGCGCTCCGAGGTACCCGCGTGCATTGGCTCCGCTCAGCGGTTCGTCCGGCTTTTTATTTTATTAGCCGGCGCGCATGCTCCGGCTACTGCTGCCAGCGTGGCACTGGTTTTCACGTCGGCAGGGCTAGCGATGGCTTGTTAGTTCTAGCATAGGGTAAAATAGTGTTTGAAGTTACTCGGCCACCGCTTTATGAAGCCGCGCCTACGACGATCCCCAGTACAATCTTTCACCGCACGACCACCGCCTTTCATGCATTTGTAAACTGATTTTCAACAATAGTTCGGACCTGGCAGGCAGCGACGAGTTTTAGCTGCTGCGGTGTGCCGAATCGTGCGCGGTCCATGTCCACCATGAAAACAGATGGTTGCCACGGTCGCGTGCGTCTCCGGTTCCAATTGTTCCGGTTCCAATTGGCCTCTTCTATCTGCCTGTAGAATACGCTCCGTGCTTGTCAGCGTTATTCATTTCTTGTAACGACGCGCTATGTCGACAAACTCAGCTTAGCTCGTGTGACGAATGGCGACTATCAAAATTCGTCCCTACAAAGATACGGCGGAGTGTCGCGCTCGTAGACGATGCCCGAGCGGCTCAAACCACCTGCAGTTTCCTCCAGAGCCGGAAACGCTGTTTGGCTGCAGCATTTGATGTACCCGCCAATAGCGGCGCCGTAATCTTTAGCGCCAGTTGCGCCAAAGAGGCTACCTCAGAAGCAAAAAAGCTACGTCGAAGTTTCGTTGAGTGGTGGCAAGACTGCACATGTAAACTAGGAAAGAAAAGAACGTTTATATAGCGATAGCGCACTTGAAATCGATACCTACTTAGGGCCCCTTTAATTCTCAATTCTCGAGGAACACTAGGCGGGTGGCCAGACATCAGCAGCTAAGGTTTGCCTTAAAGGGACACTCAAGTGAATTTGACCAGCTCCTGTTTTTGCTTGCACTGCGTAGACTGGCTCAAAGAAACCCACTTTTCATCGTTTATCCGGGTGTTAAGGCGGTATTTATTTTACAAAGTCTGAAAGAAGAAAAACTACCATGCGTCGTTTGCGGCGGCCACACCACCTAACAGCAGTGACGTAAAAAAAATTCCCGCGCCTTCCCGCGAGGGGAACACGATTAAATGCAGAGCATTGGGGCTCGTTAACGCCGCGTAAAGTCGCGTTAGGGTGGGTAGTTGGGTAGTAGTTGCGTTGGTGTTGGTTTGGGGTAGAGAGAGGAGAGTAAAGTCGCGTTAGGGTGGAGCGAGCGTCAAGCAAGGAAGGAAGGAGCAACGCAGTGACTGAAGCACGAGCGACCGCTAGCCGCTTTATATTTGCAGCGCGCGCAGTAGAGGGAGAGCAGTACGGGGGGGGGGGGGGGGGGGGAAGAGCGCGCATGCGCAAGCAGCGCGCGCCCTTCCACGCCCCACCGCGCTGCTATCACGCACTGTTACACCGAGACCGCGACAGAGCGAATGGGCTGACTACGACGCATGCGCGCGCCAGCTGCTGTTGAGAGATAGGAGGGAAGGAGGAGAGGCGCACCTGCTGCGGGCGCGGAGCTGTGGACGCCGTCCGACGCAGGAAGAGGCAACGTTACTAGATAGGTTCAGTTGTAAAACTCTCCCCATGCGCCGTGCATCGCCGGTGTCTCCGTTTCTCGGCGTGCCGCGAGAGGGCGGGACCGCCGCATTTTACTCTACCCGGCCGCTGCTCGTCGCGTGCAACGGCGCCTCTCCCAATGCCTCTTCGACCTTTTCATCACGTTGCGCGCGATAATATTAAAGACTACCCGCTACCCGCCAAGTTATCCGCGTCCAGACTACATCTAGGCCAGAGGACTTTCCAGTAGCTGCTCAGGATCGCTTAATGTGGGGCGTAAAAGCCGTTAGTTACGGCTCATTGCTTTGCTAGAACTTCAACAGGTCAGCCGAAGCGCATCGTACTTTGCGCGCGCTTGCGTCGGCTGCTCGCTGGCAGTCAACCACGGGCGTGAACGGTCTGCAGCGAGCTGGTAGCGTAGAATAAGCCTCCGTTAAAGCTTATTTTGATTGACTCTTCCGAATTTTATAAAAAAATCATGAAACCGCTCATTTTATTTCCAGCCAATTAGAAGCAAGGTCACCATCAATTGGAGCTACGTCACTTTGTGGCTCTATATTAAGGCCACTCGAAGACGAAACTTCCTAATTTTCTCGACCTCCTTTTTAGAATAGTATCTATTCCATGTTTTGCCCTGACAACAGTTAGCTTTACCAAACGTACGTCACTAAGAAGCGACGTTTCCGCAAATGCGAAATATCTCTTATTGAAAGAATTATTGAGTCATTTAACTGACGAAGTTAAACCAGCTTACACGTCAATAAGCATAAAGCTCTTTGCAGCAATTTATTGGTTTTTACAGTACACACTTTACGACAGACACAAAGTAGAAAAACGTTTTTTTTTATTTACAATCAACTCCACATCGTTTTTGCTTAAGGTGATTATGGCTCGTTAAGAGAAACAAAGTAATGAATAGAAACATGCAGGCATTTTTATTTAGAAATCAACTCATCTTTTCTGCTTACGGGGAATATGGCTACAAAATACCAAAGCATGTTAACAGAAAAAAAGTAATAAATAGATACATGAATTGCAAGTTTTTTTTTTTTCATTTAAATCGAACTCTACAACTTTAATTGCCAGCGTGCTTGCAGTAGCTTAGCGCGTTGTGCGCCGACTTAACCTGCACATTCAAGGCACATTCTCGCTGAAGGAATCTGGCACGTCACCAAATACGATTTGATGACGCGCGCAGAGAATTCCTCAGAGAGAACGTCATTGCATGTACGAACCATTTGTCGATGTCCTGTTCGTGAAAATGGCAGTCGCACACTTTGGACTTTGTCGAAAGCTTCTTATCCGCTACAAAGGAATTCGAACAGCGCACATTTTAACGAACGACGGACTGAGTTACACAACACAATGCTTCTTCGTTAAAATGTGCGCTGTTCCTTCCTTTGTATCTGACCACCAACTAGCCCAACATGGTATCCTTTTCCTTACCCGCACGCGGGATGGCCTTAATCCATAGCGAGCGAAGCGTCGCATTTTTGGAAGCCGAGAAGAAGTGCCTGTCCAATGTGTTGCTCTTAATCGTTGCTGCTGTAGCCACTGGTACACCCGGGAATAAAGCAGGTCGGCATTGTCTGCATCAGCCTCACATGCAGAGGCCCACATCAATGGAATACAGTCGCTGGCAAATCACTAAACGTACCACTCGAACGGCATCGCGCATTCAACACTACTGAGAAAGACCGCGCGAACAAGAAACGCCGGAGACCGCGGCACTGAATGCGCCGGCTACTGCGAGTACTGCTCTTCGGCAAAAAAAGGACCCGGAAGAACCACACAAGGGGCGGAAAAAAATTCCCCGCATTTCCCCGAGGGGAAGAATGTGAAAGTGCGAATGCACGAGTTGAATTTGCGCGGTTCGGTAATGTTCGCGAAAGAGAGATCACACACACACACACAACTACAAAGAAAGGAAGATGCATTTATTCACAGACACCTATTTGTGTTGTCGTTGTACTTGATTGCTAGAGTGGATCTCAGCTTTGAAATTTCGTGTCAGTACTCCTTTAAGCGGGTGCATTAGCCCTTCTCACGACCGATTCTTGGCCAATTCCCCACGTGGGTATGTGCCATGTCAGCGGCCAGGCAGCGTGCGCCCATCTCCCTCCGTTGCCAAGGAAGACGAGGAGATTCCTGGCCAATCCCCCACGTGGGTATGTGCCATGTCAGCGGCCAGGCAGCGCGCGCCCATCTCCCCCCGTTTCCAAGGAAGACGAGGAGCGCGCGCACCCGCAGCTGTTGCTATGCGGACGGCGGCGGACGCTTCAGGCTCGCTTAAGAAGTGCATTCGCACTTAAAATGTCATTGTGTCTGCTGTTCATTGTAGCTATTTGCTTCCGAGAATGTAATAATTACCAGATGTGTGCGCCCACCCAAGCGCCCGCGCACGCACATGAAACGTACGCGCCGAGCGCTGAACTAGGAACGCGAAGGGAGAAGCATAAGCGAAACCGCCTGCGAGCGCCCCGGCTGCCGAGCCGGTTGCGACTGCAGCGCCACAGAGAGAAAGATCGGTGGCGGTTCCGGGCATAGAGTTTCTCTATGGTTCCGGGCAGCGCCGCCCAGTTTTACAACTGAAAATAATCTAGTAACGTTGGGAAGAGGCGAGGCTAAGAAATGCTCTGCATTCAAAAACTCCCACCTCCCCTCGCGGGAACCCCTGTGTAGATGGGACGCATAAGCGGAGCGGCGAAGGGACCGCGTTTTATAGCGCGCATAACGTTGAGGGGACTGCGTAAGCCGGTTCCAGTCGATGACGACGTTGGCGTACTTGTAAAGCGGCCTGGACTCTAGGTGTTTGAGCCAAGCGTGGATGTTGCTTCGCCGGAGAACGGCACACCGGTTATATGCGCAGCTCGCCCGAAGGAGAGGAAACCGCGGAAGAGAAAGTACTGCACATGCGCCGGTCCCAGCGTGTCTGCCGCGGCTATGACGCAACACAATCCAACACAATCCACTTTAATCCAATCCAAGCCAAGCCAAGCCAAGCCAGTCCAATCCAATCGAATCCAATCCAATGCCCCTCGCGAGAGAGTGTTCGCAATCGGAGAGGAGAGGGGGTGAGCGGCGGAGAGCGCAGCTGGCGCGGCGAGGAGAATGGGGGAGGGGCGGACAACGCCAATGACGACGACGACGACGCCGGACGGACAAGGCGAGTGAATCAGATGCTCTGCATCTAATACAAGGTTCTCCGTGATTGGACGATGTCCAAGATTAGAATTCAAACCAGTTTCCGTTTCGTTGCTGGGAAGCAACATGCTTGGCATGCGACATTATCGTTGGTTGGGAATTCTCAATGTCTGAGTAATCGCATACCGAGCTTCTGCCGTGTTTTAGGTTGTAAAATGCGGCAGCACGGCTTGAAATCGTAACAATCGCTAGTCGAGGCGTGCGCAGCGGATGAACGAACTCCGCGTCAGCGCAGACATTTAAAATGCGATGCTCCCTTCCCCCTTTGGAGCTTACCTGGCTCGTGTCTGTACCGTACGAGGCATGTTTGCGCCCGCCCAAGCGTAGGCTGATTCGCCTGCAAGCAGTCGGTGCCAATGGCAACATCACGCCAACGAGAACTCGCCAGCGCGTCAGTGTCAGTCTGCATGCGTTCTGCGAATTCGCTTGTAAAGCAACGAACGTTACAGCCCAAAAATGGTGAATTCAGTATAGAAAAAATGATCCAGAAACAACTAAATCAACTTAAAAAAACATGCACTATGGGGATTCGAACTTGCAAATTGCAAAATGAACAACGTAGTGCGACAGAACATTCGGCTATGAGCCAGCGCTGTCAGAGGCGAAAATATACAGTATATAATTCATAGACAGGTTACATTTTTTTCAGTTTTAGCTTTTAAAGCAGCTTAGATGGCTATTTCTCGAATAACGCTCGTGCCGTAAGCGTCCCCCAAATTCCCACAATATCTCATGTGTACCGACTGGTTTCCTTAGACGGAAAACTGTTTGAAGATGAGTGGTCAAGCTCCTGACCGCTGGGTTAGTTCCACCGGCGCAAAAAAGTGCTACGATAAAAGTTCCGGTTGATTTTATTTCCTTAGTGCCTATATTAATATCATTCACTCTTCTCCCTCCTCCAGTTGGCCTTAGGTTTTTTCTACTAGCGTACCAGTTAGCGAAGCGTCGCATGTGTGCTTGTGTGAAGCGACTTGGATTAAGAACTTCAGACAGTCTACAAACAAGCAAGCTAAAGGCACATTATTCATGGAACAAGAGTGCCTTGACTTAGTTTGAACTGAGGGGGTGCCGCCGGTCCCCTTGCGCCAATAAAACACGCATAGTAGTAGCAGCCTCCGGCCGAATGAACGATGGGCTGACTGATTCTGTCAGAGGGCCGGCAAGCCGTGCAGTAGCGCGGTGAAGGCAAGCCGTATTGTTTTGACGTCATACGAAACGTCATGTGAAATCGGCAAGCAGGACGCAGAGAGGAGGACAGCATTTTCGAATTGATTTTTATACTGAATGAAGTTACGTAAACGCAGCGAGAGTGGTCGAACCGTTGGCCTATAGACTCCAGACTACAATTCGCGCTAGTAATCCCGCAATGATTACATATCACTTCACTGTCCCTTTCAAAATTTTTACATCCTCCACCCGCCTCTGCCCCCTTCTGTCTTCCCCCCCACTTTTTCTTTCATTAGGGCTTTTTTCTCTTCCATCTATTTTTTTTACTCTCGCAATACTAATTACGGCTCGGTCTCCAGTGCACCTGGAAGCCCGTTTAGTTGAATTCTACCCCGTGGATGTGTTCCGCACTTCTTAGAGTTCTGGACGCTTCTGCATGTGGGGTGGGGAGTATTGATTGTCTTTTTTTAGACGCTAAAATTTATCCTGCAGTAAAAGACCGGCGTTTTTGCTTTCTCAATCTTCTTCCACACAGGCCGTGAGGCAGCGTGAGGTCCATTCGATCCGCCAGAGGGTGCGTGCAGTTCGTGCTCTCGCGCCAGCTTGCCGCGCGGAGATTATCTGGAACGTCGAACCTCGCCATCCACGGTGAAGACATTCAGACCGAGCTGTCTCCCCGCAGGCTTGCCCATCTGTTCTTCACGTTTCGCGCCTTCGTCGCTGCCGCATCGAGTGCACGGAAGAGAGTGGGGCACCGGCGGCGGCGTCAACTGGTAGCGTTGACCACCTCTTAAAGGCCCGACGACTTGGCTCCGGTTCAAGGATGGAGCGGTGAGTCAACGAGGGCTAACGCATTCGCTTCTCCATGTGAGCGCTACACCGGCGTATTGTTTGATAACGATCTTATCCGAGAATTGGTGGTATATGACTGTAGTGAGGATTTTATTTCCTTGCAAGTTCGACATTTCGCGAGTCAGGGAAGAAGGTAGCAAATTCTAGTGCTGCCATTTTACGGCCTATGCGTATCCTTCTCAATATTTGGGACGGGGACGAGGGGGGGGGGGGGGGCAGGGGGGGGTAGTGGGCCAGTTCAACCTACCAACCAACCCTAGTCCTTGCCTCTACACCTGGTTGTCGCAGACTTGACATCGGCCGGAGTTAAACTTTAGGGGTTTATTCTATAAGCACTAATCGTGGGGCGTAGTCCCCGCAAGGCTAACCATACGCGGCTAAAAGACATACAGCGGTCAAAATTTGATATAATGGCCCTCCCGACTGGAGAAGGGTGCTTTCTCGGGGTTCAAGTTCAAGTTTATTCAAGTTGAAGTTTATTCACTTTCCCATTGTAGAAATTGAAGCAAGAGCTAAAGGCTACAGCCTGACAGAGGCTCTTGCTTCGCGGGGCAATACAGCAGTACAGAAATCAACACAATAACATTCAATTTCATACACAGAAAAATATACTCGAAACGTGAGTAGGGTGAGGTGAGTGGGGATTAATACATATATTCACGAGCTCTCTCGTACAGCTGTAGAATACTTAAATACAAAAAAATAGCTTGTAGCTAGCAAACCTACAAATTATTGTTGAAGGTACATCTCGTATACATACAGTAAACATATATTAAATGGAATAATACATTTACAGACATAAAAAATAGCAATAACAGGCAGATTAAGAGTATTCAATACAAAGTTCTAGAAGCATTTTTAAATGAATTTGTTAGACAACTGTCTGCTACAATCATAGTTTTCCTCAATTTTACTTAAGAGCCACGGTACCTGTAAATCAGTATGTTGTTTGCCATAATTAGTACGGTTCTGTGGTGTTTTTCTAAGTCTACCACGCAGGCAGTACAGACTCGCTGGCTGAGGTCCATAGGGGTTGTAAAGGTTATTATTTCTGAGTACTGTAGCAATTTGTAATAATATACTTGACTAGCTTTAAGCAAACCGTGTTTGGAAAATAAATCATGGGTTCTTAAATCCCGAATTCTTCCGTATTAGTTTTCAAAAATTCTGAGTACCTATTTTGCAATATAGTAAGCCTATTGTAATTATGAGCGGTCGTGGTATCCCATACCAAAGAGCAGTATGATAGGTTAGAATAAAATAGGGTATAGTACAGCAATTTTTTCAACCAAAGGGGGATAAGAGATGCGATTTTAAAGAGGCAACCAACAGTTTTACTTAGTTCAGAACACAGTTTTTCTACGCGTGTATTCTAGGATAGGTCAGTTCTAAACCAAATACCTAAGAATTTCTGGGTTTCTGCTTGGTTTATTTTACAGTTTCGGAACAGTATCGTTAAATTAGTATTTTATTTATTAACTGGCGCAAATATTATATTTAGTTTTACTGACATTTAATTGAAGTTAGCCAATTTGACAGAACATCCATGTATTTGTTAACGTTTATTTCCAGGTCAGGAAGTGAACTTGAGGAAAAGAACATATTACAGTCGAACACGGATATATCGAACTCCAAGGGGATCGCGAAATAGTTCGATATATAAAAAATTCGATATAAAAAATATGGGCTCTGAGACTTCACCTATGGCGGACGAGCACTTACCGATCGTCGCATTCAAGAATGACAACTAATTCCGCACTCACGACGCAACAGGACGCTTTATTTCCGTGAAAAAAAATTCGCTGACCTTGGCCTGCTTCTTCGTCCTGGAAATTAAATTAAAGAAGCTGGTCTCGATCTTCTCGAGGCTGCACAACTACAAAATTCCATCAGCACGCTGCGCCTTCGCACACCATGCACAACACGCAGGCAAAAGAAGAACAGCGCGCACGTACCACAAGAACTTTGAAGGTAACAATTCCAAGGCTCTCTGAACGGACTCCAACAAAGCGCTCGCGATGGTCATCTCCGAGAGAAACAGTGATCTCCGAAAGGTGCGGGACAACTCGCCAAACAGCAGCAACAGCAGCAAAATGCAAAAGAAGGAGGATTCCGGCAGCGCCTTCGTTCCCTCTTCCCTTTCCCGAGACGACATCGGGGGAAGACAGACCCAGAGAGAGAGAAAAAAAAACTCTTTTTCGGCAAGCCGGGGAACGTACGCAGCCGCAAAAAAAAAAAAAAAAAAAGGACGTGCGCAGTCGGGGCATCCCTACCTCGCATTGTCACATTTTCCGAGCGTTCGGGCTTGTGTGCCTAGAGAGATTCAGCATACCGGGCTCCGTCCGCTAACGCTACGGCGGCAGGTAGCGGGGCCCGACTGGGCAAGCGCAAATTTGTTGCGGTAGGGGGGATTAGTTCCGCGAGCCAGTCTTCGCCATGCCAGCGCATTCCTCCACATTCTCCTCAACCTCAATCGGGGGTGCAGCTACCGCCGAAGAGTACCTTCCAGCTCGCGCGGCGTTCGATATACACAATGTCGGGAAAAATACGGTTCGATATAAACGTACGAATTCCTATACTTTTACACAGAATTTTCAAGGGGATAATTTATGAGTTCGATATAGACAATAATTCGATATAGCCGTGTTCGTTATATCCGTGTTCGACTGTAGTATCATCGGCATACATGACTAACCGTGGGGAGTTAGGTATTGCCGACAAGTCATTAACGTATAAATTAAATAGCAATGGGCCAAATATTGAACCTTGGGGAACGCCGCTTTCTATCTTACGTTTAGTGGGTGTTGCAGTATGTATTTACACATACATACTGCCAGTCTAACACTTATAACATGCTCAAACAGTTTAGACAATACGGAAATTGGTCTGAAATTATTTGTAGTCTTGTCCCTTCCACCTTTATGAACCGGGCACACTCTTCCTATTTTGAGGTCGTCAGGAAATATACCAGTTTCTAGCATAGTATTGAAATGTGTGCCAAAGGCTGGGAAATGTTATCTGCAACGTATTTAATTGGAAACGGCTGCAATAAATCACATCCGGCAGCTGCAGTGTTATTTAAACTGTTTATTATTTGCTCTACCTCTTCCATACTAGTGGGAACCGTACTAAAGAATTCGCTACATTAGGTTTAGGCAAGATTACTTCTTCAAATTGGTAACCAGTAACCGGGGTGTATTTTCCACTAGATAAATAATGTGCGTTCAAAGCTAATGCTGCCTGTTCGTCAGTCTAATTTCCTTCTGTCGAGGATATTTGAACTGTACTAGTCCCAGAATTCCTGTTTGAAAGATTGTTAACTTCCTGCCAGATTTTTGGGGTCATTACAAATTCGGGAAAACAGCTTTTCGTAGTGCTGCTCCTTAGCTTTGTTTATTTCTGTAGTAAGCTTGTTTCTAAATTTTTCAAACTCAGCGAATTTGGAAGGGTCACTGGATTTTATAAACGAATGATACATTGTTTTCATGTGCAATCTTATTAAAAAGCTCAGCCATTATCCACGACCATGTTTTATGTTTCAGCCGTTATTAAAGACCATGTTTTGCTGCGCCAGTCAATTACTCCCCAACTGGAACCACTCTAGGCAGACGGCAGCGTCTATTCAGTCGCTTTTAAGGCGCTAACACGGCATGGCAAATGTGCCGGTGATGAATTTGGCATTGCATGTTTTGAATAAAAGTCTGGCGACAGGAGAGTACGGCTCCAAGGCGTATTCCGGTATGCGATATTCGAAGAAAATAATACAATGTTTGACCGCTGCGCCACATTAGACATGGGTGCCTTCAACATACAGGTTGCAAAGGGGTCATTCCAGGCCAAACGTCCCAGCCGTAAAATCGACCATCACGGATTTGCTCAGTAAAAATTGTGGGTCATCCTCGCATGGCCCACAATGCTCCCTGAAAGTGTTTTTGTCCAAAAAAATTTGTTCTTTTTCTAGCGGCCCTTTTACCTCCAGGGTTTAAGGCAAACTTACGTATGTGAAAAAATTCATGAAAAAGTAACTTCTCTTGCAATGGCCACAATTTTTTGTGAACATCATGTTGAGACCCTGTGCTGCTCTATGCCGCATTTCTAAAATATTTTTCCTTTTTTTTGCTGTGATTACGCCATTCATAAAATACACGATGTCGAGTAATTTCAAACATTTTTAGCAAATACGAGCACATTCTCTCAGCCAATGAAGCATTTGTAGCTGTATCTCAGCATTGTGGAAAATGGATAAAAACTATATTTACACAGAAAAAAGGTGAAATGTGCGAGAAAACGTTTGTCAAACTTGGAAAAATCTCCTTTCTGGCCCATATTCACCTTGAAATTGCGCATTGTTCGTGCTCGTAGTAAAAATATCAAATACAAGCCATTCACTAGCACAAATAATTGCAGTTTATTTCAGAAAGTTTAATCAGAACAGTTTTTGTTTTAGCAGAGAAAAAAATTTTTCAATTTGTACAGCGACACTACTTCACAGCGTTGTTCCACACAGCGTCTTCTCTGCACGGCATGCACCTGCCTGCATGAAAAAGGCGCGAGCCAGCGGGTTTGCGCTACAAGAATACCTTTCGCCGCAATGGTATTCGTAGCGTCAGTACAGGAAAAAGGAATATTTCGCGTGTTAGTGGGAAAAGTACAACGTGGAGCTAGCGGTGGTGCGCCCATTCCATGAGTACGGGAAACTCATGGAATGGGCGCACCACCAATGTTGGCAAGTATGAACCGATAAACCGGACTTAGTCGTTTAGATTTCGCTGTGAGTATATGTATAAGACTATTGCGCAGACTTCGCATCACTTTGGCCGGGTGGCTGAATCGAGTCACAGACAGACCAGAATTTCTGGGTTTCAGTAGCCCAAGAAAGACTATCGTCTTTAGAAGTCCTCTTTAATGCGGAAAAGAAGGGACAGGACATTTTACGTGTACTCTGAAGGAAAGGGTTTGGTCCTAAATCTGAGCTAACGTTTCTCTCCATTTTCTTCCATTAAAAGGCTTCATTCATTCTTACCTAAAAATGGTTCACCCACCGCGGTGGCTCAGTGGCTAAGGCGTTGCGCTGATGAGCACGAGGTTGAGGTTTCGATTCCCGGCCGCCGAAGCCACTTTCCCGATGGAGGCGAAAAGCAAAAATGCCCGTTGTTAAAAAGAATGTTAAATGCGCACGTTAAAAAATTGTACTGGAATGGACTGGAAATGACTTTATTCACATCGATCCGGCAGTGGGCGGCAGTTTGTTGGGACCCCGTCCCGACGCGGCCCGTAGTCGCATGTTCTTCGCTACCGTACTAGACGCAGGCTCCTTTACGGAGTCCGTACATTTTGAGTGCACTGACGACCTGCTGGATGGCCCACTCTTCTCTTCGTCTTGTCTCTCGATTCGATGGCTTCCTGTAGTCGTGCCGGGTACTCTTTGAAGCTCGCGCCTTCTGGTTCGGTGGCGCAGTCCCACATGATGTGCCACCGCTTTTCCGGCCCGCATGTCTAGCATAGGCTGCTTCTGTGCTCCTCTGGGTACATGCGTTGTAGTGTCGCCGGTGACATGACCGACGTCGTCTGTAGCGTTCTGAGAATCGTCGCCTCTTCGCGGCTCAGCGCCACATTGGGCGAGAGGTATTCTCTTCTGGACAGTCCCGCGTCCTTTAGTGCTTCGCCGTAGCTTCGGGCCCTATCTTTGGTCTCTGTCCCCCATTCCCAATCGGGGCGGCTTTCCACTCTGGGGGCGCAGTGTGTTAGTGCGGGCGCCTCCCTGTGGGCCGTCTCGTCGTTTTTCGGGGCGTGTGACGAGCCTTCACCCGCGTGCGCCGGAATCCACCCAACTTCCACCCTGCGGTCTTCTCGGGTACCCGTATTCTTGATGATCTTCATTGCCTTGCTTCTTACGCGTCTGCTCGCCAGGTTTCGGATGGCTTCTTGGGAGTCGCTCAATATTGTGTCGCAGTCGTTTTCGGTCATTGCCAGGTCTATGGCGATTTTCTCGACCTCCGTGGCGTTCTCGCCCCTTGCGCTCGCTGCCGTGGCTATTTTTCCCGTTCTTGCGTTGATCGGGACCACGATGCATCTGCCTTGCCCGTAGTCAGCCGCATCGACGTACCTCGTTCTTGAGTCGTCGCCGTGTTGCTCGACGATGTACTTGGCTCTCGCCCTCCTCCTTTCTCGGTTGTATTCTGGGTTTACGTTCTTGGGTATGGGGCTCATGCGAATGTTTGCGCGCATTTCTGCGTCGAGTTCTTGCAGTTGTCTTCCCGTGGTTCGGTGTCCTTGGCCCAGTGTCTCGAGAATGGTGTGGCCAGTCTTGGTAGACGATAGCCGATCTCGCTGCGCCTCCAGTTGCGCGTCGATGAGCTCGTATACCGTGTTGTGGCTACCTAGTTACAGCAGTCTTCTTGTACTCGTTGACTCGGTCAAGTATCACGATGTCGATTTTGGCCTTTTCGGTCTGCGTCCACTTGTGGTACGCGGCCGTGTAGGCGACGTGGCTGATTGCGAAGGACTGTACCAGTCTCGACAACCCGTCCTCATGCATGCCCGTCTTCTTGGTTGACACTCGCTGTCGCAGTCGCATCGTGCTTGCCGTCTTGGCAATTGCCAGCTTTCTCATGACGTTCTCCTTGTTGCCTTTGCCGTTGATGAGCACGCCCAGCACCCAGGTGGTCAAAATTAATCCTGAGCCTTCGACTACGCGTGCCTCATCGCCTGGGTTGCGTCGGCGCGTTAAAACCCTACAATAAATAAATAAATAAATAAATAAATAAATAAATAAACCAATTTTTTAATCAATCATCGATCAATCAATCATCAATCAACCAATCAATAAATGAATCAACCTAAAACTGGTTCCTTTAAAAAATGGGTACTCCCGTATGTTCGTCTCTTTCCATTCAGGACTGCTGGTTTTCTTTAGTGCCAAAGAGAAAGCATTGAACTGCGCGTTTCTGGGCCGGTTGCCTACCCCTTATACTGCTCCCATTTACCGCATTAGTGCAACACGTATAGGGCAGCCCGGAATCATTTCAAGCGAAAGGAACAATTGTGTATATTTAGCAGAATATAGCCGGGAAAGGTTTTAGAGATCAACCGTACGAGTATCGGTGAATTTTCGGACTAGTTTTCTGACGGTCGCATCCATAGTATTGTTCAGTCTCTTTGCGAAAATAAGTCGTAACCTTGTGCCTAGTTTAACCAGTGTACCAGCAGCGTGGCTCAATGGCTCAGAATTGCGGTGCTAAAAACGGGGTCAAGGGTTTCATTTTCAAACTGGACACCTGTGGAGGCTAAAAAACGAAAAACAAAACCACGCGTTTTTTCAGCAGTCAGACGTGCTTCAAGCGCTCGCAGGTCATCTGAATCATTCCGTAGTCTCCCTCAATCGCGCTTCATCCTTGAACTGCACCTCCTCCAACACTGTGATTGCGGTGTCTTGTCCATACATCGATCCGAGGGCATCTCCATGCGAATGCAGTTTTATTTGGTATCGAGCCACGCTAATACTTTTACTGTTTGATAGCAATACGTCAAACACCACCTGAACATTTTTGGGAAACCACAATTCTTTTCTACACGAAGAATAAACACCGCTAATCTGAGGCCAGGTTTCCATCAGCTGAGCGAACATTGCTGCTCAACGCCCCTCAAATAACTTAAGATCGCTCACTTGCCGCGGCGGCGCAAGGCCAAAGCGTTGCACTGCAAAGCCCGATGTCGTGGGTTTGATCCCCGTCGCGGCAGCCGCTTCTCTGGTGGAGGCGAAGCAAAGAAAACGCTTGTGCTTCGAGATTTCGCATACGTTAGAGGGACCCAGGCGGTCTAACCGTCCACTAATCGAACATTTCGAAGTGTACCTTCTCCGCATTAAACCGATACAGGGTTGAAGATTCCGCTCACAAAACTTGCTTGGTTCCCGAATTATTCAGAATGTAGAGATTACAATTGATACAAACGATGGGGTACGCTTAAGCGAGTCAAATGGGAAACGGGATAGCTTTATCGGCCGTGTTCGCATTGCGTCAGAACTTTCCTAGCGGTGACAATTTTCCCAGCCTGCTCGCACGCCATTTGTTGCGGCAGCGTCTTACAATCCAAGGGTGGCAGTCGGTGCCGCAAGGTGGCGCTAGGAAATTTTTGCGAACGGCGATTTTTCACTTACTGTCAACGCCACCAATGATGTTAACTTTTATTGGCCATACGGCCAGTAAAAATACACGTTTAAACACTTCTAACTCTGTCACCCTGTGGCGCTTGTTTGATTCTTTGTTTGTGATTTGAGTACCGAATGACAGGCGTCCGCACAGTGTAACAGCAATTCCGATGGAATGCAGGTTCCACATTGGCCGGCAGCCGACGTCTCGGGCGGCTGCAATAATGTTGGTACCGACCAACGCAAACGCGCCATCTGACTACATCCAGGACTTCTATCATTCGTTTCCCCGGCCTGTTGTTCGAGTTCGTATTGGCTGCTCCGCGCAAAGCTATCTTATCTTGCCTGACAGCGAACGCGCACTTTACGACGCTCTCTAACCACCTTATGACTGTATTCTTAGGGCATGTCTTCTATCTCAACGCCTGTTTCTGTATTTCACTGCGCTGAACCAACTACACCGTTTTTCATTTTACCGAACCGATCAGTCGAGCATAATATATGGCGTCTGCTTTGTCTGCTACGTTTTGCGTGAATCAGCCTTTCATTCTAGAGTGATGAGTGTTCGTTGGCATGTACAGTATAAACATACATGTCTCCCCTCACGTTACCTTCGCAGTGGGTCTGGAGCGGTGGCGTCGTCCAGCTCGCGTTCTTTACCAGTCGAGTGCTGGCCGCGGCTGGCGGACGTGTTCAACGCAGTTCCAGCCTCTAACCCGCCTGGCTCCATCCTGCACCGGCGCACGGGGGACGCAGCGCCTCCCGCCTTCACTTTTCCGTGGAGCCAGCCTCGTCCCTCGATGTACCGAGCCTCCAAGTCTTCCACGCCGCATCAGGTATGCGCGCGTATGGACATGGGAAACCTCCGATTGATCAGACAGAAGCTACACTCCTCTGAAGCCGTCTCCCAAAAGAGGACGTGTTTTGACCATTTAAGAATAAAACTGTCACGAACATTGTTCCTATCGAACAGCTCGCACGCGCACACAGACAGACAGACAGACAGACAGACAGACAGACAGACAGACAGACAGACAGACAGACAGACAGACAGACAGACAGACAGAGTGAGAGAGAGAATGCTCTCAGGGTTGGTGCCATTTCCGTCGGCCATTTCTTATAACTCAGAGGACCACTCCTCCCCGAGCAAGTGCTCTACTGTTTAGGCCATGGCTATGCATGTGTGACTTGCTTAAAGATTCAGTGCTTGCAGTCCTGTGTCTGACACACTGCATGACGGTCAGTGATGTTAAAGCCATTAAACAGGACTAGAGCACTATATCTGAAAGCGCAGTGTGGCAGCTGCGTACAAACACAATGCATGAATACCACAGTCCAGGAGACTATTTTTGCTTAGAAATGCTCAAACAGTATGTCAGTACCTCGTATATCGCTAGGCCCCCTTGCACAACCCACCCTTGAGTTCTGGGTTCTGACCTGTAAAGCACCATGCAGATGTATTTATGCACAGTGCAGTGAAAGGCAGATTGATTGATTGAATAATTGATTGATTGATTGATTGATTGATTGATTGATTGATTGATTGATTCATTGATTGAGTGATTGATTGGTTGATTGATTGATTGATTGATTTCGCCCTGAGCTGTCGAGCTCAGCAGCCATGCAGAGATAACGTAGCCAACAGAGATAAGACTTCGGAGATTGGTTTCTAGCAGCAGAGCTGTTTAAAGCCAAAGAAAATTCGTTGTGGTTCAGGACGAATATTTCTTCAACTGCGAAGTTTCTGAGAAAGCTGCATAGCTTTCTTTTGTAGCCGTATGGCTGCATTGAGGTGGATGTCAAACTTTCCTTCGCAGAAACTTACTCCACCTTGGGGATTTCCCCTAAATCTGGTCGATTGAATGAAACTTTATTAACGATACGGGGGGCTTGGTAGCCTAGTTGGGGAAGAGGGGAGAAGGGAAAGGGAGTGGGGCGGCCGTCAGAGTCGTCCGGTCAGGTCTGCCGCTCGCACGAACTCCCACAAAGAAAGGATCGTGCTCGCGGCGTCCAAGTGAGGGGGCGGGGTTGTCCATTCTTCCAATGATGTAACGCCGGCGCCCTTGTGCCTGTTCCTCAGCGGCGAAAGGCCGGGGCAGTCCCACAGTAGGTGCCTTAACGTTGGAGAGGCACCGGTACTGCACGTGCAGCACGTCGCAGTGGCTGCCTGGTCGCCCTCCTTAACACTTGGCTTTGGGTTTAGTTTGGTCACGCGACTACTGTTTCGCATGCAACGAGGTGTCATTCCCCACATATCTGTGAGGCGCATTTGATAAAATACAGCAGTTGGTGCGGCGAGTACGCTCTGGCGTTGCCAATGGCTTGCCACAGGCGAGGGTGGAAGCTTCAGAACGGTAAAGCGCGCATGCCGGACGAGGTGTCCGGGATAAGGACTCTTGCAATACCTTGTGTGTTCGAGGATTTTTTTTAAATCCTGCGAAAACTAGCGCAATTCTAGGTGGTTTCGGCACAAGATCGCTTACTGAGTTTTATCTCCTGACGTTTTCTCGTTAGCTTACGAGGCGTTTTTGAAGATTTTAGCTGCTACATTTTATTCGGTATCTGCAGCCTCCTATGCGGCTTCCGCAGTAGACGCACCCGTACAAGATCAAGAGGCCGCAGTGTGTGGTCGGGCCTGTGCTGGGCTCGGGGACGTTACCTCTGTTCGCGGATGGGGGAACATTTCTAATGCGTAGCCACTACCCACATTAAGCGCTTATCAAGGGGATATAAACCATTTCAGCTCAGAAATGATATCGTGCCAGACTCCGGAAAGAAATAGCGCCGTACATGTGCACGCAAAATCGACCGGCAATGAAAAGTGATCAGAGGACTGCGAGCATTTTCGTCTATACTAGTGACACCACAGGACCCGCAGCTTGGTGGTGGTCGACTGCTTGATTCGCTTTGACGCAACTGGATTAGACTGGAACCCCTGGAGATATGGCTCAGCGGAGAAACAGGAGGTTACCAATCATTTAGGTCGCATCTAAACTGCGGCAGCAGCATCGACTCTAACGACACGCACTGAGACCTTACCTTAGGGCGATGCAGCCTGTCTGCTTCATGGGTGTCAAATGCATAGCATGTGACAACTTTTTTGCTCTTTATTTCAGGGTCCAGGTGCTGCCTATGCTGAAGCTCTTTGGGACCACGTGACCCCCGACTCGGAGGAGCTGGCACACCAGGCTTGGGGAGTGACCGAAACGTCCCACAAGGACGGAAGGGGGGCTGGGTTGAGCAGCGCCGGACTGGCTGCTTCCAGGCGGCCGTCGTTCGGGTGAGCAACAATGTTGTGTGACTGATCGGATTTTTCGTCTGCTGCGAGAAAGATTTATTTGAGAACACGAAATTTGGAAGTGATTTTGGACATTGACGAGACATGGGGATGCGCTAAACAATCAGGAAAGAAATTGTGCTTACGTCGTTGGTGCGCTCAAGCGACTACATACTAAATAGAAGTTTTCTCTGATTTCGCCTTTATGGTCGACTACAAGTCAGTTTTATAACAATTCACACGATGACACTCCTCTGACGCTTCCCGCAGCGTCACAATGCCACCATGAAACAGACAGACCCAAGCTAGCCTGAAGGATAACACTGCTATCCTTTCCAATTTGTTTAAGGTAATGAAGAAGAATGCAAAATCACAAATTACAAACACTCCCTTCTCTTCCGTGCAATTGTCTGGGTAAGGACGTGTTGATACAGTTGTGTCGTGCAATGTTTTGCTTCGTGATTCATACAGGTTAATATTGTGGTTGAAAGCAATTTGTTAATGAACTTAATGAACGCGGCCAGTATAAATTTTCCCTCGAATGTACCCGCAGTTTTCGTTCCGTTAAATGTTGGGCACATCTATGGCCACTGCAAGCAGTTCTGGGAGTTTTTAATCATCTGCTTATATACTCATTTCGTGTACCCTCTTAACTTTTGGACGGAAGGCTGAATCAAGGGACAAGCGGGTGTCTCTTCAAAGCCTCTGTTTGGGTGCTTCACGCCGCGTGACTCTCTTTGGGGGCGTGACGCCGTGTGACTGTGGTGGCCAGTTACCGTGACCGCGGTTGAGCTACGGCGACTAGCAGGGCCTCCAAAGGGCTCCGCACATATGTAAGGGGGCCGGGGCCCCGTCAGGCGATGCCCGCCTATTGGCCAGGAGATCGTCCTATAGGGTGGCACCGCTTCAGTTAGGGGGCGCCACCGTCAAATTTCTATAAACGGGAAACAAACGACAAAAATACATGGGTTTCCATAGGGCACTAGTCGGTCAAACAAGGTTCCTTCGAAGTACGGGAAAATTATGCGTAGTGGGGCAGTGGAAATCTGCGAAATACACATCTGGCATTAGCCTGCATTGCTTTCTGCCGCCGGAAATCCAATGCAAGCTCTGGATATCAAAGCTGAAATTTTGAAGGAACGTTGGACTCGGTCTGTAGTACAGCACAGAGTGTTTCAGGCACATCTCAGGCAGAAATTATATTAACAGCGCAGAAATAGCCTCAGACACGAAAAGCCGACCCAAAAGGCTTTTCAATCATTGGCGGCGGTGAAAAGACTGACTTTTTTCAAAGAACAGCTGTTCCGTCGGCCAATTTACCCGTGGTGAACACGACTAGCCGCCGAAAGGTGCAAGTTTTTTGAGAATTCCTATTGAACGTTCCGCCTTACCGGGCACAAAAGAAGTTTGGCTCTAGGTCACTTTTGATGAACGCTGTGTGTACGTAGTAAGTTCCATACCTACGAATTGAGGCGCGAGTCAGTGCGGCAATTTATAAGGCCCGCTTGCGAAGACGATTGCTACCCCACAGTGCACGCTACGCCGAAAGGAAACTTGAACATGCTAAAAGCTGCTCTAAAAACATTTTTTGCTAGCAACCTTCACTTCAAAACAATGTACGTTAGTGTGGTTTAAAAACGCGTTCATTTTAAAAACGCGTACAAGTAACATCAGCGCCGGTCACCTGCAACGCTCACGCCGCAGGCCACCGTTTAAATAAGCTGATGTTTCCAAGATGAAAGCTTTGATGAAGAAATGCCAGGATACGGCTCCGCGAACCAACAACAAAAAAAAAAAAGAACGAGCATAGCACCATACCACAGAACGATTTCTTTTTAATTTTGCACCTGTTGCGCCACAGTCAGGACCGCCGTACTTACAGGTAGCAACGCAAAACACGCTCCCAGCGCGGACGACCCGTAATCCGCACAAAATAGGCAGCGCTACACGTACCCCACACTCTGTTGTGTGAATCGGTATCCAATGGTCATTAGACGTCGTCGCACGGAGAGCCGGCAGCGCATATAAGACGGGCGAGCTGACACGCCCACAGTGATTGACCATGCACAGTTAATTGAAGGCAGACCGCGAGATAGACACACCATAGAGTTTCATAACTCTATGGGACACACTGCACACCGACACAGACGAGCTAACTCAATGAGCGATAAGCGCACATTTCCCGCGCAGTCTTAACACGTCGAGAAAACCAATACGTTTCAAACAGAAGCTGTCGCCCCGACACCAACACTCGTTGGTCTAAACCAGTGGTTCTCCGCCATGTCTGCCCCGAGGACCCCTTTCAGGATTGCGAAAGTGGTGGGGGACCCCACGATTGCCATGATTCCAAACAATTTGTACTTGCAGCTTTCGTCGCCCACACACTTATCCGATGCCCGCCTTTTCTGTTTGACGTTAATGACGATGCGCCTCATAATGGTACAAAATTCGCTCTTGAATCTAAAAGTCTTGCAAAGACCGATATGCTGCCTTTCATGTGTCTTTTTTTTTCTGAGAGCTGGGGTGTTGTGCACAAAGAAGGTGTTAAAATATGCACTACACGAACAAACTAAGCGTACATGTAATGCGGCGAAGCCACGTTTTTGCATTGCAAGAAAGTACTGGCAAAATCAACAAAAGAGCGGCGGATGGAAATGTTTTGAGGGAAGCTGGCGGACGCCTCAAATTTTCCCGCGGACCCCCTGAGATCCGCGGAACCCCATTTGAGAACCACTGGTCTAAACAATCACGCGACCCGTGGCTGTCTGTAAATAAATGCCTACAAAGAAAGACAAGTTGACGTTGAGGCAGGGAACGATACGGAGGGGGAAATGGCCGCCTCCATCCCCCCTCTCTTGTCTTTCCCCTACTACTACTACTATGTGGTTCTGTGAAAAGGAAAGGAAGTGCACTGGGAATATTATTGAGCCCAACTGGGGGCTCACCTGCATACAACCCAGTGCTGTGGGGAGGCGGGGGAGGCGGATATAAAGATTAGAGAGGAGAAAGGGGGTGATAAAGAGATAGGTGGGCGAGTAACTAAAGCGAGGAGCCTCGACATGAATCTTGGTGAAGCAGCAGCAATGGCGCGTCCAGCAGACTACCGTCAACAGGCGTTGGTTTAGTCCGGTGGCCTCCAGGAGGCGGAAGGCATCACGGCGGGTGCCGTCGGGGCCCGCTGGGAATAGCAGGCTCTCCATGCGCTGGTGAGCAGCCCCAGACGCTGGATCGAAGTCTGCAGCACTCGCCGCTGTGCCGCAAACTCCGGACAGGAGCATAGCAGGTGCTCCAGCGTCTCAGGCTCGGGACAGTGGGCACACGTGAGGGAGGCGCAGCGGCCTTGGCGGTGCAGTCGGGCTGCCACGTCACAGCAGTTCAGCCGCAACCGGAGCAGCAGGCTGCGGGCGTCCCTGCTCAGACACCCCGGGAGGACCCGAGGGGCCTGGCCACTCACCACTCGGTGGTCTGGGTGCATGACGAGGGCCTTTTGGGTGAGCTGCTGGCGTGCAGCGTCGAACGCTGTGACGTCCAGGGAGACAGGGGTGACCTGCTGGTGGGCACCCTTGGCCAGGGCGTCGGCCTCGTCGTTCCCCGGGATCCCCATGTGGGACGGCAGCCACTGCAGACGGAGACGGACGTCGCAGCGGCCACAGGCCACTGCGTGCAGCTTGGCCGCCAACGACGTCTCCACGTGCCCGCAGGAGCTGGACGGCTGGTCTGCCTCCCCGAAGTCGCAGCAGAGCAGGCCGCGAGTCCATCAGGACCAGGGCCTGGCTGTCCTAGCCCGCCCGCTCAAGCAGCAGGTCCGCAGCCATGTGCAGGCCGGCCAGCTCCGCAGTGTTCGACGACGCAGGGAAGGGCAGGCGGCACGTTCGGCTGGCGCCAAGCGTGAGAGCCGTGCAGGCAGCTGCCGCGGTGCCCGTGTGGGGCAGCACCGAGCCGTCCGTGTAGACGTGTAGGCGGCCGCTGGCGCCCTCTTGCAGCAGGGCAGCCACCTCCTGGTAGATGGCCGCGTGGGGGGTGGTGCGCTTGTGGCGATCTGCAGGGCCTCCCCCGTGGCAGGCAGAGGCGGCTCCAGACGGGGCCGCTGCGGTACCACGATGTTCTCCTCGTAGAGCCGCAGCAGCATGCCCATCTGCGAGTCGGACCGGCCACGGAGCCGCTGCAGCTGGGCAGCCCCATCCAGGGACTTCTGCAGCCGGTCGATGTGGCGCAGACCCGTCTGGAGGGCCCGCATGTCGACAGTCCATGTGGCCGCCTCCGTGTAGGTGCCCGCCACGGGAGAATGCCCAGCACTCTGCGCTCATTGGATGGTCAGAATGAATACAAACACAAAAAACCGGGAGGTCACTGCTGTTTTTGTTCCCCTCTCCTGAACGACAGCACGCGAAGAAAGCGCCGGCAGCCGTTACGGCAGTTCAGTGGCTCTTACAGCCGCGCGCGATTAGCGAGCTTAGCGTAGATTTTCATGCGTATATAACCAGGTTAGTGTCATGCGTATTTGCACGTGTATCCGCTCTTTCGAGCCCCTACAGGTGTCGCTGCGGAAAACGGCAATGGCGGACGAGACAGTGATCGGGCCCCCGTAGCAACATGCGTGCCACCATCAGTAGCGGCATGAAAGCCCGCAGTTCCGCTCGAAACAACTACTTTGTCAAAAAATAAAAGTTGCTAATAAAACGTTGCTAACTGCGAGACAACATCCGATTAGTTTGAGGGTGTCTGCTGCGGTGTAAAAAGCGCTGCGTGCGAGGCAATCCGCTCTGCGTGGCTCAGGCCGCACTGCAGTGGTATGAAAACAATCGCGCCTCATTGGGAAAGCAAGCTGCTACATAAGGTGTAACGCTAAGTTTTGGGACATTATTGCAGTGTACGTCACTCAGTGGACGCTCTACTTTAGGCGTGTTCATTTTTTCCCCGTGTGCATGCTAAGCAAAAGCTCATGCGCACCATGCGCGGGCCATATGAGCATATTGCGGTGCTGTACTTAGGTGTAGTAAAAACTATTTATGACTTTGGGCAGTAAAACCGTGAAGACGACGCTACCAAGTGGTATACAAACGGACGTGTTAGCATTATATGAAAAAAATAATATAAGTCTACGTATTTACGCGTGCATGTAGCATACACTGGTGTGTGATATGGAAGTGTTCATGAAAATATAGGCAGTACTTTACAGGTGCGCTTTTGGCTTGCGATAATTTAGGAGAAATCTCCTGGCTGAAATTACGTTATGTTGTCTTGACTGCCGGGAAAATTTGTAAGTGCTCCTATTCTTATTACCAAAACAAGAACTGGGGCTGCCAAATGCATTCAAGAGCTCGCATTTGAACTAGCAGACTCAAAGTTTTAATTTTGTCATTGCTAAAACATCTGGCTTGAACATAACTGTTTACATATTCTCTCATTATTCAATAAAGACATCCCTTCGCCCGCCTTCGCCTGCAAAAAGTTTTCATTTGTTTCCTTATTGAAAATAAAAGCAAGCGCATTGGACAGCCTCCGCTGCTTATATGTTTTGCATATGTTATATGTCTGCTGCTTATATATTTGAAAGCAGTGAAATTGAGCCAATTTAAGAACACATAAGCGAAGATCGGTTGGCACATTATGCGGCAGCGAATGACACTGAGAAAGACGGTCACGAGGTTATACAAAAAGCCTACAGCGCCCTCACAGCCAAGAACTATTAAATGTGGCAGCAGTTTCAGCAAAGAATAATTTAAGCGGCACGTACACATGGGTGCGTCGAAAGACTCGTTTTTCTCCGCAGCAGACATCGGTCAGGCCCAAAACTCTTTCATTTAGCCACAGCTTCTATAGATTCAAGAAAGTTGAGAGAATACGGAAGCTCGTTCAGCCTATATTTTCCGATTATTTATACGGCATTGTCGATTACTATCATTGCGATTACTATTTTCCTTTCGCTTCTGCGAGGCCGCACGGATGCTGCCGGCCACCGCCTCCGCCGGAGCGACCGGTCCGCCGATCACCGTCTCCCGGCTTGGGACAAATTCCGCGCGGCGTCACTAGCGTCGCTGGAAAGAGCGAATAGTGTGCGAAAGCCTGTGAAGGTATTATAACTCTGCAGCCTTCAGCGTCTACTGGGTGAGACTATGTTCAGTAGGGGAGACAAAATTTTGCACCGGTCGGGGGACCAGCACACTGACGCGAATGCAGTTTCTTACCGAACTGGAATTTCATTCGAACGTCGAGAACTAAACAACGTGGGAGACTTCGCTCCTCTGTTTCTTCTTTTAGTAAGTTTTCTCGTGCAGCAGCTGTACGGATTCTCATAGCCATTGTAAGAATGACTGAGTGCGGCAGCTCTCGTAGAGGGACGGCTCAATGTTAGGGAAGTGGGGTTTTAGTGCGGACAAAACGCTGTAAAACAGCGAGCAAAATCTTCTCGGGAAATGTGTACAGTTAGAGTAATTCTTTCAGTTCAAAATATACTCAAAAGTGCTCTCTACAATTGGATAAATGGCTAAATATCGTTCTGCAGTTCATGTGAAAAAGCCTGTATTGCCTGGTTTGTTTCCCCTCTATTCAGTTTCTCGTTGGTACCACTAGGGGCACCACTAAAAAATCTGCTACCCAATAGCCTCGGCTCCCTCTTAGAGATGTCTAAGAAAAATAAAGAAAAAAAAACAAAAAACGCAAAATTATACCCATCATGTCAGTTGTAAAAGGGAAGGTGAAGAGCGTGAGGGTTGTGAGGAGGAGAAAGGAGGGGTAGTTACACAGCAGGGGTAACTGAAACTCGTCTTTTCAAATGATTTTCAGCAAAGCAAAAAGATAGGTGGCCTGTTTACCATCGCGTCGCAAGTGACCTTCAGCTGCCAGCAAGCAAGCACCGCCTTTCCTTTTAGGGGCGAAGCTCCTTAGGGCGTGGGTCTCTCCATCCTCGACGTATGTATGTAGCCACCTCTAGTTTAGTTCTTGGATTGTTTACTAGATGGCGTGGCTACCTCTAGTTTAGTTCTTGGATTGTTTACTAGATGGCGGGGAGCGTTGTAATAAAATCCGTTCGCTGTTGGCGCGCGCTCGGAGTCGCCCGATGGATAAGGCTGCAGATGTGCAAGCCCGCGAGGCAGAAGCGCTCCGTGAAGCTGCGCGACGCCGCCGCCAAGATCCTGCCGTACGAGAGCGGGAGGCCGAAGCGTGTCGTCTGACTGCGCGACGCCGCCGCCAAGATCCCAGCGTTCGAGAACGAGAGGCCCAAGCGTCACAGCAACGGCGCGAGGACCCTGCCGTACGCAAAGCGGCACGGCTGCGGCGCGAAGAGGATCTCCAAAACGTCAGAGAACGGGAAGCGGCGAGAAAGCGCGCGTATCGGCAGGCAGACCCCTATGCAGTGAGAGCTCGTGAGGCGTCTGCAAAACGCATCAGGCGAGCTCAGCCCCAAGGTGCCGACGCGCGGTTTAAGCGAGACTTTCTAGACGTTACGTTCGGACACAGATGTAGTGGGCGAACTTTCACTGAAGAGTCACGGTTTTACCGATGATTTCCCCTCAGGAGCTTCGCCCACTCATGATCATTCACCCCGTGGATATGCTGTGAATTTTTTTTTATCGCTTCGCTGGCTTGCATCCTCGAAGATGGGTACCACGTGACTATGCGAGGGTGAAATGGCTGCATCGCCTGCGCTTGATCGCTCAGCGCAGGCTCGGTCGCGTGAGCGTGCGATTCAGCGCAATCCAACCCCATGACCTGCGTTGGTTTAGCGGCTGCTTCGTCGGTGCTTGGTCTCTTATTCTCGCCATCGCTACGTGGCGCGCCGGAAGGGCCGTCCATGCATGCCCTCCAGCGCAGGCGGAAGAATGAGTCCAGGCACTCAGTATACGTAGCTGGACTACCGGCTTGAAAATCTCAAACAAAGGAAAAGTTTCACGAAACACTATTTCATAGTCTCTGCGTTCGCTCGTGATAGCTAGGTTTAGATGTGTTTATTTTATGTTTCTATTATTCTCAACTCCTTCATGTTCTCTACTGTTTTACGAGAGTCCTTACGCCTGCAGTAAAATAATGTAAATGTACGCCCGAAGTTACAAGCCTCTGTGTCGAGTCCTTCCTCCGAGCGGGCGTCGATATAACACCTTAACCAATTCGACTTCGTGAGGGCGTAATGTAACAATCGCGGTCGCGAATTTACAGTTTGCTAGGACCAAAACCTGAAATTTGTTTTCGGCCTTTGTATGGTTATCGTTTGTAAGGAAAAACCGATTGAATTTATCAACGGGCTTAAATATTACGAAAGGACGTGAATACAGAAATTTTCTGCGAAGTGCAAAACGTGATTTTTAATGCTTTCTTCATACTGTGCTTGTACAGAACACCAAAAAGTTTAGGAACATCATCGGGGGCCAAAAAATTGGCTCCAATATACGCTGTGAAGGTCGCGAGACAGCAATGCTGTAAACGGCACCCGCAACAATTCCCCTTGCGACGTCACTTGAATTCACACACGTGGTTGTACCGAGTGAAACCAGATTTTCTGCCAGCCGCTACCTGGAATTCGTGGAGACGGCGTCACGAACGCCGCAGCGCCGTGCGTGGGCGGAAGGAAAACGGAGAGGAGCGTCTTTGGAAGGGTGAGAGAGCGGGACCTAGCCATCCTAATGTGCTAGTTCGGGGGTACACCACCGCTCGACACAAGCACAGACACCGAAGCGATTCGGCCTGTGAACTTAGTAATTCCCATTTACACCGATTTAAACTAGTTAGTTTAGTAAGTTTGAGAGCTTCGAGAAAGGTGAGGGAACTTTTATAATTGCTATTTATCAGACCCAGCTACTGCTTTCGCCTTTTGTAATACCTGTTAAAACACAGCCGAATTGGTATTCACCAATTTAGAAAACGGAGCTCCATTCGTGGCAATCAGTGCGCAAAAGGTGTCGTTTCTCTAGTGGCTAGATATCTGTATGTGGTCTCTACATTTTTTTTCTCGCCCTGCAAACCAATCCTTAACGTATCTTTGCCGTACGACCACTTAATTCCGTTCGGTCCGGGTTAGCGAGGAGGTGCTGTCGAACAAGTTAATAAAGCCATGCGAAGAAAGTGACGAATGGACATGAAGCTGCGCCAAAACAGGCTGAAAACAACCTTTGCTGAAGCAGACGACAAAGCCGACGGAATGGGTGCCGCCACGCGCCCGCAGGGGAGAGCATGCTCCGGGGCACGCGGAATGCTGGGTAATAGCACCCATTCGCCGCGCCATCTCCTCTGTGCTCCGTGAGTGAGGTCCATTTATGGCCCGTAGGAGAGAGTAAAGTCGGCGGTCCTATTTATCTTAGTCCGTGGTCGCCTACAAAGAGCGCCCTCCTCCTCTTCAACCACGTTGGGAATTTGCAGTGGCGCATGCCACGACGAAACCATTGGCTGGCAGAGGTAGAAAGACTTGCTTTAAAAATATATTTCTTTAAAAATATATAAACGCCGCAGTTGCACTCCATTCTGAAAGCTGCTGTCGCCTCAATGACCCATTCAAAAACGAGTTCCTTCCGTGTCAGCCACGTGCTCACATTTATTTATTTCATTTATTAATACTGCTATCCTCAACTCTGGAGGCTCTTTCAGCAAAGGGGGATATAAGCGTGCCCTTGTTGTACATTTCGCAAACGCAAAAACGAGGAACGAGGTGAAAAACAATCATATCAGCCAAACAGACTACACTCTAAAAAAATGGCCAATAGTACGGAGAAAGCTGCGGGTAAAATGTTGCCGGACACATTTTCGTAATTTAGACAACGGAAAGAATTTTAAGGACGGACGTTCCGTAGTACGGAAAGGCCGTAACAAAACAAACACTCCGTTTCGAAAAGCACGTCTTTCCGTAAATGATACAACCTTCAGAAAAGAAAAAAAAGCATTTCGACGAGGATTCGAACCCGCGACGTTGATTGAATGGGCATGACGCTCGAGACCACCTTTTTTATTAATTTATTTATTGCCTGCTTTGACATTTCTACAGCACATCACACATCATGTCATGTAATGATCCGTCAACCCTACTGGGCTGACTACGTGGATTTAAAACTTTCTAAGACACACTAAATCGTCAAGCACAGGCAACCACTCAGGGGGATCATCCTCAGCACGAAACACTTCCCGTATATACTGTACGCTTTCAATGAAATTTTCCCTGACAGGCCGGGCATTTATATCCGCATTCCTCACCGCCATTCTCGTCCTCCATATACTATGAAGGCTGAGGAGCATGATCAAATCGTCCGGCTCACCGCCCTCATTTTTGTCAGGTAGGAACCGAATTCCACGCGGCGTTATGGGTAAGTCTTTAACGTACGTTGGAGGACGTCCCAGTGGAACAGTGGGTCCCAACAGTCGATGAAGACGTGAATTATAGTTTCCGGCTTTTCGCACAGTCTGCAGTCGGTTGTCCACGGCACAAAAATACCTCTTTCTGCTAACCAAGTATCTACGGGAAGGGTTTCACTGTGTAGTTTAAAAAAAGGACTTCATTGCAGGCTTCACAGGCATACTTTTAACCCTCCTTAAAACATCAAGCCCTGTGCTCGCACCGTATAACGACCTATACAGTGGCACAGGTAAACAAACATTCACTAAATATTTGTACACACCCGCCGTGGTGGCTCAGTGGCTAAGGCGTTGCGCTGCTGAGCACAAGGTTGCGGGTTCGATTCCCGGCCGCGGCGGCCGCTTTTCTGATGGAGGCGAAAAGCAAAAACGCCCGTGTGTACGAGATTTCTGCGCACGTTAAAGATCCCCAGGTGGTCAAAATTAATCCGGAGCCCTCCACTACGGCGCGCCTCATCGCCTGCGTTGCGTCGGCGCGCTAAACCCTACAATCAATCAATCAAATCTTTCTACAGACGCTTCCTGGAAACACTACACAGGTAGTCGAAGCAAAACCGTACCTTCAAAAATTCAACAGACAGAACCACTTCTCGCAAATATCCTTTCACCCCCCTGCACACAATATCACTTGAAGACACAACAAAGTCAGGCAGCACATTTTTCAACCACACTCGAATTACAGTGCGCAAGAAGACGCAAGAAGGCGTCAAAACAACACCTTGCGACAACTTGTCGTAAAAATAAATGACAAAGACCAAGACCCCCCTTTTTCACTGGGCCGGCCGCGGCGGCCGCTTTTCTGATGGAGGCGAAAAGCAAAAACGCCCGTGTGTACGAGATTTCGGCGCACGATAAAGATCCCCAGGTGGTCAAAATTAATCCGGAGCCCTCCACTACGGCGCGCCTCATCGCCTGCGTTGCGTCGGCGCGTTAAACCCCACAATCAATCAATCTTTTTCACTGGGCGAAAAGAGCGACTGGTTCTTTCCCAGCTGGAAGCCAGTCCGCACGAACGCTGCACTTGTACCGAACAACCTGTATACTACATGGATGCCCACCCGGCGTGTGCCATACATCGGTGTCTACTAGCTGGCTTACAGATTTCCTGGCTGATAAAGTGCCATTTCTTAAATAGCGCTTGCGCGGTTAGGTTCCGCGAAGCCCCCACAATAGTTGATCGCCATCAACTCCGCTGTTTCGAGAAAGCGCTCGCAAAAATGTGTGTGACTGGCTGCGGCTGCGATTTGGCACTGCATGAATAGTACTTGCTGTGCTTTGGTTTTAAGCATTAGGCTAAACACGTCGGCCGATATTGATTCCTTAAGAACTAAATTACCTTCCGCAACTCGGCTCTGGACGCAAATGACCTTATATTTTCTACAAGTGTGCCGGTCACACACGCATGTGCAGTGTGCAGGTCCGGGGCAGCGACGTCGCCGGAGCGTTGTAAAGACAAGATACAGCGCTCGTGTTGAGCGGTATGGGCCTCATGGTCCTCACTAAGTTTACTACACTTTAGACACTAACGAAACAGAGCCGCATTCATTACGCCACGAATGTTGTCGGAGCGCAGTTTTCGCTTCTCGATCGATTCCCGCCGATCGACACGACAATATATTTCTTGCAGTTATTAACAAACTGACATGTTTCTGTTCTGCATCAGACAAAGGAAACGCCCCTATTTTGCAAAGCGGAAAGAGATTCCGTTTAACGTTTAACGGAGAGAGCATCCGTATTCTGAGGGACGGAGCGCACTTCCATTAAATTAGGGGTGTTTTCTTTGTTCTGCATCAAACGAAACACGGCTCTGTTTTATTACGGCCATCTGGTCCGTAATTTGTTCGTAAAATTACGGATTGTTTTTACAGTGTACGAACAGCTACAAAACAGACTACCAAAAAGCTGCGAAAAAACGCAGCTGTGAAGAAGCTGTACCCTTTACAGGCTACAATTGCGTCACAGTCTGTAGAGAAAATAAACGAGGTGGTGGTGTGGCAATATATTGTCACGGGCCTTGGCAGATTAGCAATCCAAGTGCTAAGCTATGGCCAACCTCTCCTTCAGGGATATGCGCCACTGCCAAGCTGGTACACGGCCTTGGGAGACGACGACGACGCTGCTTGCCTTGCGGACGTGCGCGCTGTTCCGGGGACATTCGATCTGCTTTGCCCACCGGCTTGTATTTGACTGTAATACATTTTATTACGAGCAGTGCCTTCATTGCCACGTCACATCTTGTGGTGGAGGTGCAACTTCCCTACCTCTGTCCCGCCAGTCTTGGCACAACACGGAGCTTCGGTCAGGACGTCACACCCATCTCGGGACGATGCCACCAACCCGTGAGCCTGCATCCCCCAACCCGATAGTCATTGTCTCTCCACCTCGCGACCCCGGTTTTTTCTCTGGCGCTGACGATGAGGACATTGATCAATGGCTCAGCATGTACGAGCGCGTCAGTACCCACAACCGGTGGGATGACACTTTCATGTTGGCAAATTTACCCCTAAATCTGAAAAAACCCGCTCTGGTGTGGTTCCAAACCAACGAGTCCAGGCTGACCAGTTGGGATCAGTGCAAGCAGGAACTGCGCGATTTGTTCGGTAACTCCGTGGCGCGCAGCTTGCCGCAAAGAAAGACCTCTCCTCTCGAGTTCAGTCATCCACCGAGTCGTACGTGGCTTACATTCTGGATGTTTTGGCGCTCTGCTCAAAAGTAGACCCCAGCATGCCTGAGTCTGACAAGGTTGGGCACATCCTTAAGGGCATTGCGGATGATGCTTTTAATTTGCTGATTTGCAAAGAGTGCTCCTCGGTTGAGGCCGTCTTGAAGGAATGCCGCAGGTTTGAAGAAGCGAAGTGTCGTCGCGTAGCGCACTCGTTCACCCGCCTCCCCCACACCGCGGCAACATCGTCGTGTGCGGATGCGGCAACGCCACCCCGCCCACCGCCGACCGATGACCTGCCGACTCATACCGACCCTCTGACGACGATAGTCCGCCGCGAAATAGAGGCCATGGTTCCGGCTATCCCACCTCAATACGGCCATGCCCGAAATGCCCCGACTGTTGCACTCATCCAGGCAGTCGTGCGTGAAGAAGTTGCCAACCTGGGAATTCACCCTGTGTGTTCTCTGTCGTGCTCGCATGCTCCTGCAAGCTCCTCCACTCCCTTCGCACAGAGCGGAATGCCCAGCCGTTACGACGCCCCACCCCGTTACCGCCGTCGCAGCCCTACCGAATGGCGTACCGCTGACAACCGGCCAATTTGCTTCAATTGTTCGCGCGTCGGGCATGTGTCTCGCTACTGCCGTTACCGCTGGTCGTCGCCGCCGCAGCCAAGGTTTCCTGATAGAAGCTATTCCAGCGATAGGACCCACCAATTCATGCCTGGTTACACGCGATCCTTGATCCTTGAGGTGGTCGCTTCAGAAACCGAGACGGGCGTAGCTGGAGGTCTACGAAGGGGATCAGAACCGCAACCTCCACCAAAGCATGTTACGTGGCGGTAGGACGGATGACATGAACCATGGTCGATGCTGAAGCGATCTATTTACAGAAAGAGATGCAGGCTATTTACAATTCGGCCATCATAGAACGAGCGATAACCCCACGCCAACCGTCTTCGTCTTCGTCGGTGTAAGATGCCCATCACACTAGGCTGCACAGTCCACTTCCTCGTCTTCTCGTTACAATATATCCACGACAGCCTGAAATTTGATGTTATAAAAGAATATACAGTTTTAACTTCTGACATTGAATCGGTCATGGTGAGGTCGGCAAATTTGTTTCTAGTAATAATGTATAGGCCTCCTTCCGGAACTGTGTCATCCTTCTTACACTTTATTCGGGAATTATTGGAATTTAGTGAACGGCAAAATGCACGCGTGACTGTAACGGGTGATTTTAACATAGATATGTTGTCCACCTCTGTTAACAAACAAAATCATCTGGACACTATGCTGTGTTTTGGCTATGAGAGTGAAATTCATGTGCCTACTCGGGTGACAGAATTGTCCGAAACCCTTCTTGACTTGTGCTTCACAAATTGTAAAAATGAAATACGTGCTGGAGTTGTAATATATCTGGTGTTAGTGACCATTTTCTATTTTTTGCGTTCATAAAGTCACATAAAACAGAGAGGAAGGAAATCAACCCTACTTATTACCGAAAGATTACCACTGAAAAAATTCAAACTTTTCAGGCATTAGTTACTGCGACAGATTGGAGTGAAATACTACAAATCACAGAACCTGTACATGCGTACGAAGCATTCTTGTTGACAATAACACAGCTCTATAACCAGGCTTTTCCGCTTGTACTGTTCGAAATGAACAAAAAAGCTAGAAAACCGTGGATAGATGCGTCACTTTTAAAGAGAATGAGAGAAAGGGATAACCTATTTAGCACATTCATTAAAACAAAGCAAATCGACTACTTGCGGCGGTTTAAGCAGTTTAGAAATAAATTAGGCTCTGATATCAAGCGGGCACGCACACAATACTATGAACAGAAAGTTTCCAGCTATTCTGAATGACCAGAAAGCCTTTTCGAATACCATAAACGATCTTTTACTTTCATCAAATAAAAAGACCTTCACCGACCTTATGATAGAGGGCAAATCTTGTTCTGGTACACTACTCGCTGATACGTCCAACAACCATTTTTTAAAGTCCGGTGCTTGCGAAATCTCCACTAGTACCGACACAGGCTGTTAACCATACATTACGAAAAGTATTACTAAATCGATTTTTTTTGGCTCCCACTGGTGAATCCGAAATACATTCTTTCATTATAAATTTACCTAACAACCCTGCGGCAGGTGTTGATGGTGTAAAAGGAGAGCCATTAGAATCAGTCTCGCAGTATATTTGTGGGCCACTCCCACACATATGTTATTTGATTTTAAGCACCGGAATATTTCCTGATAAGCTAAAGATAGCAAGGGTCTCAGTCATTCACAAAGGTGGTAATGAAAATGACCCAAATATTTATATTTTCAAAAATTATATTTTCAATCATATTTTCAAAAATAATAGAACGAGTCTTATATCATCGAATCTCACTTTCTGTAGCCAAGAAAATATAATAACAAAAGAGCAATACGGCTTTCAAAAGAAAAAAATACAGAGCAGGCTTACCACGGACAAAAGAATAGATAATTTTGAGCGGAGATCTTACACGCTTGGAATATTCCCTGATTTTAAAAAGGCGTTCGATTCGATCAAACATGAAATTCTCGTGATGAAACTAAATCAATACGGTATAAGAGATGTTTTCCTGAAGTTAATAAGCAGTTACCTATCAAATCATTTTCAATATTTTGACACTCAGCATGCAATGTCAAGAATGGATAAAATTAAGTACGGTGTCCCTCAGGGATCTATATTAGGCCCACTCCTGTTACTCTTATATATAAACGATATAGTTGATATACCACAAACACCAGACATGATTTTATACGCCGATGATACAAACGTTTTTTTCTCTGGAAAGATATAGACAGCTTAGACGAACAAGCAAACAGATGGCTTAAGCACTTATCAATATGGTTAATAGCAAATAAGCTTGAACTAAACACCAAAAAAACAAACTATATTATTTTTTGGCAGAAAAATAAAAATATACCTCATGACATTCAAGTAAAATTTCGAGGAGGTTTGATTGAACGGGTCACATGCCAAAAGTTTCTTGGTATCACCTTTCATGAAACACTTCACTGGACATATCACATAAACATTCGCGCCCATCTTTCGCGCTCAATTGGTGTGATCGGGAAAATTAGATGTTTTTTGCCAATTTGGGTAATGAGACAACTGTATTACTCTTTAGTATAATCGCGTATTCATTACTGTCTAGTAATATGGGGAACGACTATTAAAACAAACAAAGAAAGCATTTATAAACTACAGAAGAGAATAGTACGCATAATTGAAGGTGTTCGACCTAGAACGCATTCTATAGCATTCTTTCACAAGCACAACATTATAACGTTCGAAAATATTTTAAAGAAAAAATTACGATGATCATATATGATAAACTGAAATCTAATGAGGTCGCATTTCACAATTCATATTCTCAAGGGCAGCAAACATAGTTTTAGACGCATAATATATTGCTGTGAGAGATACGGACGAACTACGGTGATAAACTATGGGACCTCTTTCTGTATTATTTGCCAATGTATGTACTGTATTATATGCAATCTTCCTAGTAAACTTCAAACTTCAAAGTTCACAAAAGCTAACGTTAATGATCGCGCAACTATTGAATGCTCATCCAGCCTTTACAACCATGGTGCAAGAAAGCCGCTCAGTAATTTCGTCTAAAAAGAAAATACACACACATCTACTAACACTTCAAGAGTATTTTTTTCTTTTCTGTTTTTGATTTTCTTTTCTATTTTTTATCTGTTTTTGTCAATTTCATTTTAGTTCGCATCACTCAGGCTGACTTTAAAAATAGACGTGTATGGATGTGTCCCTTTTAGTAAGTAGTGAAATCAGATAATTTTACTTTGGTTGACATTAAAAATCGACGTGTATTGATGTGTCCCTTTTAGTAAGTAGTGAAGCCAGATGATTTTAACTTTTTTTTACGTCTCAAACATGCTCCTTGTGCGCTTTATTGACTAGGGCAGGTTTCGGAACTTTGACAGGCATTACATTGCCTTTTTGCGAACCTTGCCGCTTTCATGTGTGACAAATGCACTGTTTCCTGTACTCTGTAACTGATAAAAAAGAATTCAAAGGATGACGACGATTATGCCTTACATACAGGAACAACAAAGTTTCGGCGCTAGTAAGTTCAGAACAGAAATCCGGAAGGTATCTTTAACTAAACGTTAGACGGTTTAGATGTAAAATTATTAGTGTTGAACTAATTACAATGTCATTAGGAAGACAGTTGCAGCCTCTTATCACGCATAGAGAATAAAAGTATTTCAAGGTGTTCGTCATGTTTCCTTCTCGTAGACTTTATAATAGATGCAGTAATACATATTTTACAAGGGTATTTGTAGGCCGCCATGGATTAGTTGAAATAAAATTTTCAGTCGTAACATTTTGGTGCGTAGGCCTCGTGTAGGTAGTTCAGGTCTTCACAGTAATTCCGTCGGAGAGTCGACATTTATTATAGATGAAACGAATTACCCTCCGCTACACATTTTCTAGTTTGGCAATAAGATGTTTTGTATAGGGGGAACCAGCAGATTACACTATATTGAAGGGTTGGGCGTGCAGAGCGCAATAGCTTTGTCTATAACTAGAGTGAACTGGAATATTCTAGTTCACTGTACTGTAACACTCGAGCGGCGGGCCGCGGGCTGCACCGCCGACGCCTATCGGTGGCACCGATATAACGTGCATGTGCGCGTGCGCTGCCACCCTGACATGATCAGCTTGTCTTTGTCGGTGGGTTTGGCCGCCGCTGCTAAAGAGGATGCTTTGGCCGCCGGGAGCGCCGTTGGCGGCACCGCTCGTGAGACGCACGCAGAGAGGGCGCCGCTCGGCGCGCGTCGCTGCTGCGTCATTGTTCCTGTCGTCCGTCTACGGTAGGAAGAAACTGCCGCGTCATGGTTCTGTCAAACTGCTGCGTGTAATGGCGCGTTGCGGGCTGCTAGTCTATGCGCCCGTTTAGGTAGTTGGTCGACGGCGGCGACGGTTGGATTTCCTGGAGTGGCTTTTATCGTTCAAGTGGTCACGCTTTGAGGTCAATGAGAGCAATGAACGGAGAGTGAGCGGACGGTCGTGCGGGATTATTTGCGTATCTCCCATAGCAGGGAAAGAGCTGCTGTACCACAACATTGTTAAATTGTTAACTTTATTATATGAATAAATGTATCAATGTGATCAGTGTAACTGAGATAAAAAGATTTTATTGTCTGATCATTCAGTCGACGTTCAGAGCCCTTGAGCGAATTTGCGCCGTATCATCAGGCGTCGCATAAAAAAGCCCCTGGACGCCTCCATGGAAATAAAGGCGGTTAGAGTGAACCAGAGGAAGATTTTGAATTAGGCGATGACACTGCTGATTAAGGAGGATAAAAAAGCGAATTATGACTAATATCAGGGCATTAAGAGACATCGAAGTTAAATAACCGTAACAAAAGTAAATTAGGAAGACACCGGAAATAACAACAAATATTAAATTAGGTAGATTTCTGAGTGAATCAAGGAAACTTCCAGTTAATGAGATGAATCAAACTTAGCTGACAGATGTCAAGGTGTGCTAAGACGAAACCAAGGATAATAAAAAAGAATGCGAATCAATATAAATTGTGAGGATTCGACGGTACTAACAGTGAATAAAGTAGTGAATTAACTTCGATAAAATGAATTAACATGAGCCCAACTAAATTCAGATGCACCAAAGGCAACTACGAAGACAGAGCAGATGGAGAGGAATAAATGCGAATCAAGCGGAACCAGATTGAAATAAGCTGATTCAAAGTAAATTAGGGTGGGCCACTGAATGAATTAACGTGTATCAGAGTGAATTAAACTTAATTAAATTGAACCAACAGTAACCAAAGTGATTTGAGATGGGCCGAGGTAAATCCGTAAGAAATACAAAGCAAATTAAGACGAAATAATCTGAATTAAGACGAATCAGCATAAATTAATTGGGGAACAAAGTTTTCCAGGTTAGATAGAATCGAATTACCAGATAGCAGCGCCAACCAAAGACGTCCGACTTAATTAGGATGTAGACATAGCAAATGAAGAGGAATCAATGCGCATTGTGAGGAAACAAAGTTGACGAAACAGTGAGGAAACAAAGTGAGGAAACAAAAGGGATGAATGAGTGAATTAAGGTAAAAAAAAGGAACTTAACACGAACCCTGGGGATTTAAAATAAATGGAACAAAGTCAAGTATGACACAAGCCAGTAAATAGAAACAAAATAAATAAAACAAAATGAATGAATTGATTCCTAAGGATACAGCAACCCTCTTTACACGGCTTCTAGTGTTTACGAGAAAGCGTTTACCACCGTGGAAACAGCTGAAGTGCGTGAAGCACTGAGAGACAAGGGTGTACAGAAGACTGATACACACATCTTGTACAGATAGTTCACAAAGGATATGCGGGCATGTAGTTTTTTTTCGAAATGAGTAGACGTTTGCCATTGGGAAGCACGTCAGACAATAACGGCACAGCATGCTGAATAAGTTTCAGCCTCCAACAGATACCTGTATTGGGAGCAGTCAAGACCACAAGTAATTTTCCGAAAATTCAAGAATAAGCGAGATAACCAGACTTTAAAATCACTAAAAACAAGTGGAAATTAATTTTTAAAACCTATTTCAGCTTGTGCAATACAATACAAGGATATCTCTATAAAGCTATTTATCTGGGAGAATCTGACCTTGCCCTTTCCACCCAGGAGACGAAAGGTTTATTACGGGTTGAATGGCATTAGGGCACGGCCTGAAGCGGACGAATTGCAAAGCATGATTACCGCATTGGACGAGCAGAGTGGAATCGTGGGCCTCAAAATTAATATGCTGAAAACTAAGGCAAAGCTCAATAGCCTCGGGAGACCCGCCGCGGTGGCTCAGTGGCTAAGGCGTTGCGCTGCTGAGCAGGAGGTCGCGGGTTCGATTCCCGGCCGCGGCGGTCGCTTTTCTGATGGAGGCGAAAAGCAAAAACGCCCGTGTGTACGAGATTTCGGCGCACGTTAAAGATCCCCAGGTGGTCAAAATTAATCCGGAGCCCTCCACTACGGCGCGCCTCATCGCCTGCGTTGCGTCGGCGCGTTAAACCCTACAATCAATCAATCAATAGCCTCGGGAGAGCACGGCGCTTGGAGATAGGTGGCGAGGCAGTGGAAGTGGTAAGCGACTATATTTACTTTGTTGAAGTAGTAACCCCAGATACCATATATGAGGGCGAGATAATTAGAAGGATAAGAATGGAGTGGAGTGCGTCCGGCAGGCATTCTCAGATAATGAATGGCAGCCTAGCATTGTCCCTGAAGAGGAAATTGTATAACAGCGGCATCTCACCGGTACTCACGTACGGGGGAGAAACTTGGAGGATCACTAAAAAGATCCATCTTAAATGGAGGACTTTTCAGCGAGAAATGGAACGGAAGATGATAGGTGTAACGGAGTGAGCGTAGTGAGTCAGGGAACAAACGTGTATTAAGTAATTATCAGAAGAAATTAAGAAGAAGAAATGGGTGTGGGAAGGGCATGTAACGCGAAGGCAAGATAACTGTTCATCATTAAGAGTAACTGAGTGGATTCCTAGAGAAGGCAAGCGTGGCAGGGTGCGGTAGAAATTTAGGTGGGCAGATGATATCAAGAAGTTTGCTGGGTTAAATTGGTCACAGTTAAGCCACCCCTGCCGCTGAAACGTAGAATGGCTGCTGCACAAACCATGTAAGCTTCTATTGAAAATTTACGAGACAAAAGTTTGTGTCTTGCTAAACCCCGTTAAGGAAAACCTACCTCAGCTGAAGTAGCTCTGAAAACAAGCTTGATAAGAGCAACGCTTAGGGATAAGAAACAAGTTCATTAATTTGCGAACAAAGTAGCCCAAAAGACATCCTGCACACAGAAGCCCCATGATGAGGAGGGAAGCCAACAGAGGTGCCAGCCGAATGAGAGGAAGACTACCGTCTGACTGTGTGAGAACTACAAGGTATGACAGAAAACACGGAAAATTGGAAGTCTGCGTTGGAGCTATTGGATATCAATAACACCATACATGATGATGTATCCCGTTAGAAATACCAAAATTATTTAAACCGTGTCATGCAATTAACCCGCAGGTGCGAGGCTACCATGGCCGCCATCGTGGATGACTCTGCCGTGTGGTGCCCAGCTCCAATGCCGCGGACAACTCCTGCTTGACAGAGCTCGTCGTCGTTCGAAGAAGTGGGCTCGTGTGAGGGCGGCATCTGCCCTCTGCCCATGGCTTCGTGCCAGCTTTTAGAGGACTGGGTTTGCTCGACGTTCTGGTGAACAATTTGAATTGGTGGAGCAACAAAACTTTATCGTTCGTGCATTTACTGTATTACGTAATAATGATGCCAACATCCGATCATCGAACTGCTTGTGTGCTGTCTGTCTGTCGTGTGGAGCATACGTTGCGTTTGAGGGGCGTTCATTCAGACGCGTCCTGAAGTGGAGAGAGGGGGCCGGCACTTACGGCTGCTCGTGGCTCCCCCTGCTGGGTCTAACTTAGCACGAGCAAGTGCGTAGCAGCAGCGTGAAACCTTTAATTAGCCGGAAAGAAGATCACCCCGCCTCATTGCGACACCCAATGCCGCCCACGAGGGGTGTCACCGAGCGCTCATTTAGTGCTGCACCCCTGCGCTTCCAGTTTCAAAAGGCCTGACGCTACACATTTATTTATTTATTTAGCTCAACAATACTGCAGCCCTCTAACGGCTATAGCAGGAGTGTTTGAAATACCGAGCAGCGATTAGAAATGCATCACTTCAGGGAACGAGAAGAACAATGTACACCCGTGCACACATTGCAATTCCATTCAGAACAAAATTCAGATCCTGTATATGCCAATGTACATAGTATCATCGTTAAACATCCAATCAGTGGGCACTGCAGGAAGCGGCCCACATACCAACACAACAAAGCAAGGAACTATTGATTAGGCGCGACATTCAAGAAAAAGCCCCAATCCCGCTAACCTCCCAATTCTTCACAAAAGAATTTACCGCATTGTTTTACCCTTCATATGACCTTTTTTTTTTTCAAGTAATGCCTGTTAAAAGCGCAAACTAGGGAGCCTATTTTCGTTACATGTTGGCGATTGTGGGACGCGGACATTTCTCCGGATGCTGGATTTTCGGTCTACCGCATGCTGAGTAGTCGGTGGAGCAGCGATTCTACGACACACTTTTCTATGCAAGCCCGAATAGGGGCTGGATCGACAAAAATAAAAAAAAATTCATCGCCCATCGGTAATGCGACAAACGAGGACCCGCGAAGCTGTGGTGCGTTATGTTAGATTGTTAGATGCGTGATGTGCGTAACATCTTAGCGGCTGATTGTGATAACTTGTTTCCGGATAGCTGCGTTGAAGCAACAGTTACGGCCGTTTTCTCCAAGCATATATCCTACCGCAGATGGACATGCCTTGAAAGGGGACAGAAATTCTGTAATATTTACAACTTTATTGTGAGCTAATAGACCCTATGCGAAATTGCTTGGTGATCTAGCAACACTGATGTAAACGAGACCGTCGGCCCTATTGGTACGGGCGCCGATCGGGAAGTCTCGTATTGTTTACTGTGGAAGAGTAGGTGACGGTAACGCGGTATGGCTCGAACTGGACGGTGTTTTGCGGCTCCCGACCGCGGATTGTGGACGAAGGACTTATCTGCGCTGCCGATTGTGTGAAGACTCATACCACTCGGGGTGCCGCGCCAAAGACCCATCCGAGCGGCAGCGGAGCAGGGCATGCCGCCTAGCCACCGAGGTGCATTGCTCGGCTTCATCGGTGCGGACAAACACGTGCGACTCGCAGTAAGTAAATCCTTCTTTGTTTTTTACTTGACGCGAGTTAACCGGTATGAGCATTTGCAGAGCACTTTGTTCATCGTTGTTTACCACGCAAATGCGTAGCGGCGACCCTGTTCAAGCAACCCTGAAAGAGGAGAGCGACAATCGCCTGACCGTACCGCTAGTGGGTGCATTAGGATTTTCAAATGCTGTACATGGAATTTACGGGATGATTTTTGGCGAAGATGTTTACGGAAAGGTTGCGGCCGTTTTCCGTAACGGTCGTCCGCCCGCGCGTTTGCCGCAAAGCAATCGTGCTTTGCGGCGAAGTCAACTACAGAAGCGCACATACGCCTTGAATTTTCTGTTTTTGTGTGTGTTCATTATTTATTGCCCATGTTCTGCGCAAAAATCTGTTTGTGTGTCTTTCTTCTCCTTTTTTGGCGGTGGGGTGGTTGTGTTTTTTTCCAAAGCGCATGTTTTTGGTGTGCACGAATAGATAATACAGTAAAACCTCGTTAGCTCCAACTCACTGAACTAGAAGATTTTTTTTAATTCGATGGGTCATCGGTATAGCCCGAATGTTTACCTGCTCATCTCGAAAGATTCTGGAAGTGAGTTCCAGATAATCATATTATTGCTTGTTTAAGTTATGACGAACACGATTATGCGGGTACTGGTATCATTACCCACGCTGAGGTTTATAAATGTTAAACTTCCTTCTCTTGAAAAATGCATTAACAAAGCATGCAGAGATACTTGCACGCTCGAACTTGACAAACAATTTTGACATCATTGCCGTTTGAGGTGTAGATTATTGCCCTTGCAACAGTGTTAAGCAAGACACAAAATCTGGTCATTTTGAGTCTGTTCCTTGCGGCCACTTCTTTCTGCTCTGTCCCTTTACCATAAACTGTAGCAGACTAGTCTTGTTCTTCCCTGAGTGCTATTTACGGTTACTCTCTCTGTTCTTGCAGGTTGGGCCTCATCCATGTGCTCAGCAGCTGCTTTCGCTCCCAGAAGAAAAGTGGCCGGCCCTATGTTGTGTGCCTCACCTTTGAGACGGACAGTGGGGCGATTGGGGAGGCATCGTGCGAGTGCCCGGCGCGGGTTGCAGTGGAGAATGGAGTCACAACCTGGCTGCTGTGCACCTACTCGCCCTCGTGCAAGCTGAAGGTTTTAAGAGACGCCACCGGAGCTTGCGTGCACTGAGCTGCCACAACAGTGGGGACGTCCGAGACAGCAGGGCATCAAGCCAGCGAGTATCCAAAACATTGACTGGAGAAGCCAGCGATAAAATGGCCCCTCCCTTCCCTTGCCAATGCGTCTGTTCGATGCACGTCGAGGACAGCATTGCGAGCAGCAACAAAGTGCCGTGCTGGGAGAAAACTTGGTAGCCTTGGGAATGAGTTTTTTGCCCCAGTTGTGCTGGCCTCCCGCTCCTCCTCCTCCTATCCCCCCCCCCCCCCCCCGCAGTGACAGAAACAAGCTGGAATGGCACCTGAAGGGTCACCTATGAGATACCAGCAAGCATTCATGCCACATTTCGCCGTGGTCATCTCGCAAGCACGCAGAGGCTGGGCAGCGTCGTGTTTACTAGACCGCGACATGCAGGTGTGCGCGAATGCTTCTTTTTGTTCCATTTATATCCACAGTTATATCCACAAAAACGCAAGCACTCAAGCTGATGCGCGGCGGCCTGATGCAACTGTGGCCGTTTTCTTTTTTCTTTTTGAATAAAACTTGAAAATTGTCTCAGCTACCTACATCAATGGCCACTATCATTACGTCGGAGGCATGCATGCAGCATGTGACAAACTAGAGGAGTGAGTGTATTTTAGTCGCAACATATTCGACAGTAAATACATCGTTGCTGGAATGACAATGGGCACCAAGTTAACTTGACGTATTGCTGGAATGACAATGGGCACCAAGTTAACTTGACGTAACAACAAACCTTTCAGCCCGGCAAATCGGGAACCAAGTACAAAAGCTCGAATTTTCCACCGTTAGATCATAAACAATGCTCGCCACTTCTGCAACGACACGCGGCTAAATGCAACGTAAAGAAACCAACAACACACTTCCATACCGTGCGCGCCCGCCACAGAGGAAATTTTCAACCGCGCCGTGACGGTGTAGTGCGGCAAGAAAAGTTTGTTTACAGCCCTAGGTAAGATAAAAGCTCGTGTAGGGGCTAAGCGGTACCATTTAACAATGAAATGAAGCGGGCGCAGAGCCACAGGGACGAGTAAAGAAACAGCCTAATTTTGGCAACGTGTGGTACTGTTTTCCCGGTCGAGCGCCGCTGTCAGTCGCGTGAATAGGCGGCGCACGCTCAGGCTTCATTTAGAATACAAAGGCTGGACAACAGAACTCCAACACAGCTGTATTTTTCATACGGACAGCGACTACGGAATACCGCGCTTAGCGAACCAACGACAAATATTCGCTCCAAGCGCACCGCGCCCAGCGTGTCACAAAGGTTGCTCGCGCCGGCACAGTTCGCGTCACAAAGTTCGTTCAAAAGCGTGGAACTTCACGTACCTTTTCTCAATTTGAACCGGTATTTCCGCATTGCGTGCTCTGCGGTACGAAGCAACGCTCCGGCATTGTAGTCTATCACCAAGAGCGGTCAATGCCCGCCTTCTATGTTTTGCTAATTGGTTTCGGTTTCGAACGACCGTACCAAAATGGCGGACCTAGTTACCGGAGTCGACGTGAGATGGCGGGGCGCATTTTGCATAGGGTCTATTATGAGACGTTGATCAAACTCGGCGTAGTGGTAGAGTCGAATTAGTGGCTACTTGTCATATATTTGCTTCGGGCTTCCTTCTGTAACAAAAGCATTAAAGAGAGCCGTTTTCTATAGTCACTCTCCCTCCGCAGACTGCTATGCGTCAGTGTGCAACACACAATGGGGAAAGCCAGCTTACACAGACCAAGCTTACACAGATCCCCTTTAAGTCAGTTTCACCTCTAAATACAAGTATATTGCAGGAAGACATTTCTTCGGGGCCAATATAAGCCGTCGTATATTCATTTGAAGACCATAGGACCTTTTTCTTACGAATGCTTTGTATACACTGAAGGTATGGTGCAGTCGTACCATCCCGTGACTTCAAATGGGCGCTGCAAGGCGGCGCGACGCTAGCGTGTGATTCAACTTTAGATCTCTCGGTGGTCGGAGATAATCTGGCGGATCCCAGCCCCAGAAAAGTTCACTGTCCAAATCTCAGGAGGTGGAGAATATAAATTTTCGAATCGTGGACCAATTGAAAATCAAGACCTATAACATTCGTACTCGAAATTTTCGCACTCGGAATCGAGTACAGAAACGCTAAAGCTGCATAGTACCTTTTCATCTGCAAGTTACAGAAATGTTCGGTATAAATGAAACGAAACTCGCTTCTGGGTTAGTTAGTTCATAAACTAAAAGCTCGCTATTCGAACTCGGTTAATTCGAACTGTCGCCTTGGTCCCGGCACAGGCCTGTATATTTCAATGGGGGAAAACTCCCGATAATTCCACCGCGTTGGTATCCAGAGTGGTTAATTGGAACTAAGATGCCACGGTTTCCATCGCTCCTCGCAGAAGTCGGCCTAAAGTGATTACACTGTGTTGCAAATCCAAATCGAACCAAACTTACTATAGGTACATGCGAAGCAGCGTCGAGGCTGGATGTTGCAGCACGTTATTTCGCAGCAGATGAGGATTGTGACGCTGCGCTGGAGCTTTTCCGCAAGTTACAAACAATGCCCGTGGCGTCGTGACAGAAGGAGGAATAAACTTTTATTGTGCACACCACGACGTGCTCAGCCTCCCAAGTCCAGGAGACCGTGGTGAGCTGCGTCCAGAGCTCGTTGCAACAGGGTTTGCTGTTGCTCTCGTGCTGAGCTGGTCAGCTCGGACTCCCACTGCTCAGGGTTGGAAGATGGGACGGGGTTAGGGTTGTGAGGCCAAGAGAAAACAAGGTGGTAAGTGGTGAGAGGTATATGACAGTGTGGGCAGTTGTTGGGGAAAAGGGAGGGCGAGATGTGATGTAGGATGGGGTGATTATAGAAGGTTTCAGTTTGCAGTCGGCAGCAAAGGGTGGCGTGGTGTGTTGGGAGGGAGGGGTGGGGTGGAGTGTGTATTCTTCGTGTGTGCCTGTAGTGGGACAGTATGGAACAGAAGGTGGAATGAAGGGGAGGGAGCGTGTCTTCATTGGTGGGGGAGTAGCACCCGGTGTCGGTCCTTGAAGTTGGGAGTGCCCGGTAGTGCAGACCGCGGGCTGCGGCATGAGCCGCTTCAGTCCCAACCAGGCCGGCATGGCCAGGAGTCCATACAATGGTCACTTCTAGGTCTGGAGGCAGGCAGCGTAGCATGAGTAAGGCTCGATGTGGGGCGATACCGGCCTGGTAAAGGCGGCAGGCTTGCTGTGAATCGCTAATGATGGTGAGATAAGGCTGATTTCGATGTGTAGTAATGGCATGGGCTATGGCCAGGGCTTCGGCTTCGGGTATAGGCATATTTCGGTAAGTAAGTTGCCGCAGTAAGGGTGTTGCCAGAAGTGTTCAGGGTGACAAGCGTAGCCGGAGAATTTGGGGAGGGCTGTGCAACGTCCGTGTAGCGGGTCTGCGGGTCATTGTCGTAAGGCTTCTGGAGGTGGCGTACTCGAGCTTCTCTTCGCGCCCGGTTGTAAATGGGGTGCATGTGCCTGGGTATGGGCGCTGTTCTGAGTTGTTGCCGAATGGAAAGGGGGATGCGCTGTAGGTTAAGAAGAGCAGGGGGCGGGGTTCGGCATATATTATGATGAACCTGGCGGCCGGGGGGGGGGGGGGGGTGTTGAGTGCAAGTCTTTGCAGCTGAGACGCGCGCTGGGCTTCGATGAGTTCATTCAGGGTGTTGTCGAGGCCAAGTTTCATGAGACGTTCGTTCGCGGTGTAAGTAGGCAGGCTGAGGGCTGATTTGCCCGTCTTTCTTATGAGGGCGTCCAACTTGTTAATCTCTTGGGGTTTCTTATTGACGAAGGGGGTCCCGTAAGTGATACGGCTTGTGAGCAACGCTTGTACGCGGCGGCATGTGTCTGACTCTCGCAGTCCATATAAGGAGCCCCGGATACGACGAATGAGATGCGTCAGCTGGGAGACTGTCTTGTGTAGCTGAGGTAGGAGAGCTGACCCGGATCCATCTTGATGGAATGGAACTCCCAAGATGCGAAGCGTGGGAACTTGTGGGATGGAAGTGCCGGATATGCTGACCTGTGGATCGGGAGTTGTGTTAGCTTTTCGTCTGCTAGTACGAGCACGAAGAACGAGAATGCCAGATTTAGTAGGTTCGCATGTTAGTCCTCTAGGTAGGAGATATTCCATTGTTGTGTCAATAGCTTGCTGTAGGCTGTCTTGCTGCACACCGCTAGAGCCCCGAGTTGACCAAATGGTGAAATCGTCAGCATACAACGCGTGGTGAATTCCAGGGATTTCTTGCAGCTTGGTCGGGAGGTGGAGCATGGCGATGTTAAAGAGTAAAGGTGAAATAACAGAACCCTGGGGTGTACCTTTGGCCGTGGTGTGGAAAGTTGAGCTGAGGGGGCCCTGGCGGAGAGTTGCTGTTCTGTCTCGCAAGAAGGCACTGACGCATTGAAAAGTTCGCAGTCGACATCCCGTGGTGTTTAAGTTAACTAGTATGGCCTGATGTGTAACATTGTCAAAGGCACCCTTGACGTCTAATGTAAGAATGGTCTTCGGGGTGGTGCGGCTGAGGTGGTCAAGCACCTCTTCCTTGATCTGGATGAGCACATCTTGCGTGGAAAGGTGTTGGCGAAAACCAAACATAGAAGAAGAGGTTCTGTTTTTCTAAGTGATCGGATAGGGGTTGATGTATCAGGTATTCAAGAAGCTTTATGGGGCAAGAGGTCAGAGAGATTGGGCGGAGTGTGGTGGGAGTGGGGGGTTTGTTCGGCTTCGGGATGAGGGTGATGTCTGAATGACACCAATCTGCCAGAAGGGTTACTGCTTGCCAGTGGGCATTGAAGGGAGTGAGGAGTTCCTGCAGGGTCTCCTCATCCAGGTTACGGAGTACGCGGTATGTGATGTTACTTTTCCGGGCGTGGTATTGCGTGTGAGGCGGGCAAGCCCTGCGGTGAGTTCCGTTAAGGTAAAAGGGGCGAGGTCTTCATTGGGACTACCGCTATAGTGGCTGACCGGAGGAGGGGGTAGGAGCTTGGGTGGCCGAAGAGATGATGCTGGATCGACTCAAGAAGGCATTGCGAGGGGAGATCACTGCTCTTGATGAGGCGTTGTATCTTATGGTCGGTATGCCGCCGGATATTAATGGGATCGAGAAGAGAGCGAAACAGGTACCATGTCCTTTTTGAGTGCTAGGTGCCCTGCAGTTGGTCGCAGAATCTGCACCAGTTCTGTCATTGGAGTTCTTGGGCATACGTTTGGGCTTGCTGAGTGAGGAGAGCATATTACCGATTACTTTCAATTTTCATTGCCGCGACCCTGCCTAGTAAATAAACTTGAATTCACGCCTAAACAGCGTCATTATATGGACATTGTGGGTCACCGCTCACATGAATGCAATGTGAGTGCCTGTTTCGGGCGTAGAACTGACTGATCCATTAATTTCGTTCGCTGTTCGAACTCCATGAACGGTATTAACGAAATCACCTGCCCCAAACGCGTAGTAGCGCCTAATTCGTGATTAAGAGTCCAGAGGTTGCTCGATGTCCATTCATTCTAGCGCCTTCCCGCTAATTCAAACTCCGCTTAATTCTAACAATTTTATGGTCCTCTTTGAGTTCGAATTAACGAGCTTTTAAAAATGTCAGCGCAGAACCGACAGCACTCAGGAGAGACGCACGGAAATGGCACTACCGGAACTGATTTTATTTCGTAGCCATATCTTCACATGTACAACAAGAGCCGAGCATGCCCGCATACTTTTTAACATATGCAGTTCACGCACAGACACAAAAAAGACGCGGTGTAGATTCTACCAGTGCTACGTCGCTCGAACTCTTCACTCTACAGTCTGAATTTGTTCCTATGACCTGCGCGCCTGTGTGCGTGTGTGTGTGTGCGTGTCTGTTAATGTAATGCAGGTAGCATTACATTAGCGTGTTTTACGTGGAAAGCAGCTGATACCCCAGATACTGCATTCCGTGCTCGCCGCTATTGTTCTGCTGAGCCTCTTGCGCGCTAAGCTTGCGAAGTTAGGGACCACAATTTTTTTACTCTTATGAGTTTATGCTGGCTGAAAAGTTTCAAGAATCTGTCTTACTCCCTTGAGCAGATGTACGAATCACTGTGCTACATGGTTAACCGGTATTGACCAAAACAAAGTGCCGATAGCCGATTCAAAAAACGAAGCTGTTTAGTTCGGCGCCCTACTTTAAAGTGGTATATTCTAAGCCATATTCAATAAAGTGTCAGTTGTCTGCTATTGAACGACAATCAAGCTATAATGGTTCAACGAATAATTGCCGCGACAATCGGGTCTCATTACGACTTGAAGGTCCGGTATACCTCGCAGGGAAAATTTACTGCACGCTACAGCCGTATTTTGCGCCAGCAAATATTGTCACGAAGTTTCCGCGCAAGTTTTCTGGTACAGCCGAAAAAGATGTGGAAGAGTGACTCCCGTACTATCAGCGCGGGAGAAAATATAACTGTCGGGATCAGCTGATGCACTTGGCCAATGTTGTTTTCTTCTTTACTGCACTCCAATGGTTCGGTAATCGCGAAGAGACACTGGCGACCTGTATTTTAAGATAATTTACACCCTTAAAAGGATACTGAAGACAAAACTGAAGTTGATCTAAATAGATAGATTGGCGAATATACCTGTCTCTGGGGCAGTGCCTTGAAAATACCCGCGTAAATAATCGAAAAACGGGGCTATGAGTCGCCCAGCAGAGATCACGTCAGCGGCAACTGAGCGGATGTGCCTAGAGCCACGTGACCACCAACAGTACAAGCGCGCGCACAAGCTCTCTAAGAAACGCATAAAAGTCTTTTTGCACATTAACTTTCATGTAATCGACAACTATAAATGTACAGGCATAATTCAAGCCGTGCGGAACTTCGCAAGCTGCCAAGTCTCGGCGCCGGTGGTGGTTACGATGGTTAGTGCAGGTGCTTACAATCTTGGAATTACTACTAGCGACGATTCAACCCCGAATCGGGTATGTAGAGTGCCCGTGATATTTTTCATAACATTTTCGGCTTGTGCCGGAGTGAAGTGGCTTGTCCGCCCACGTAAATGGCATGAAGCGAGTGTTACTCTTTCGTCGAGCAGGAGGCAATCGATCACCTTTAAATTCGCGCTTCGGCCTCAAAGCACGGGCCATGATCATCTGTTTGTTTGAAACCGAAATCTTTTCTTGATTGTGTCGAATTTGAATAAAATGCGTTCGTCAAACCGGGTCTTTTGATTAAGGGCGTTGTGTGCTGCTTTGCTTCTACTACGGTGTAAAATGATACTTGTATCGTGTTATGAACGTTTTGCATTCCATACTGCCGCCAAGGCGCTTATTAGTAGCGCTTTGGGCGCTCCGAAAAGGATTAGTCATACTTATGGTGGATGGGCTAATAGGCAACTCGCTTCGCAAAACATTGAACAGATGGCGCAATAAGCTTTACCAAATTGCGACGGGAAAAATTTACCGTTGCACGCTGTTACCCCTTAAACTAACAGATGGCGCCAGGTTAAGCTGAGTGAGTCGAAGCGACAAAAACTGGACTATCTATAACGACATTGCAAATCAAAACAGCGCCCGTGCGTCATTCTTGCTGCGCTTGCGCTGTCCGCTAGGCGTTTAGTGGGTAAAGGTCCGCGAGGCAGATACGCATTGTTTAACGACCATCTCACATACCGTGCGGCACCAACGTTGACACACAGAAAAAGCAGGCAATGGGCAACGGAGGTGCGTGGCGGGCAAGTAGTTTTGTCCAATGCGCCGAGTGCGCGACCAGTGGCTCCTGCGGCTGCGATGGTTCGCTGTGTAGGTTTTAGTCTTCTTGCTAGACCACAACGCTGTCTGACTAGCTTCCGGCAGCCGTGTACGTTACGCGAAACGTCATGGAATGGTGCGAGGCATAAAATGAGTTTTTCATTTCATACGTCCTCAGCAATTACAGCATCTTTCGCCACCGAATAAACGCCGAGAAAGCTTCGGGGCATTTCAACTTTCGTCTGAGCACAACTTTCTATTAACCTTCAGTGTCCCTTTAAGGTGAATTTTTTCTGCTAATAACTGACACCCTTACACTCTAGCAAAAACACAAGAAAACACCCTCTAATAAAAAGTGCTTTGATAAAAATGTGTCACACGCATGAAGTGCCGGCATCGTAAACTGTCGGCATCGTAAACATCAGCGTTACTGAAGACGTCGCTTCGGTCGTTCGAATAAAAAAAGTGCGCGTTTCACGCAAGGCTGGCTATCCAAGTGTGTACAGTGCTCACGGATTGAAACGCGACACTGCGAGCTCGTTACCGCCGGTACATGCAGCGCCGCCCGTGGATGCCCGTGGAAGCTGGGTGTTGCATTGTGGTATACCGCGAGGATGAGAGTGTGTTCAGCGTAGGGTTGCTGCTTCCGGTTGCCAATGAGCGGGGCTGGGGTTCCCGGCAGAGAAAGCGGGGCGCTGCGATCCTGGAGCGCTTAAAGCCCTTTGCAAAATGGCCAAATCGTTGGCGGAAAAGCAGCAAGCCACTCTGGCAACACTGTGCACCCACTGCGCCGCAATTAGAAAGGAAGCGAAAAGGCTGCGAGCACAGAGTTTCTATGGGGTAGCTACCGTCCACCGTCCACGTATTGCATACGCGTCGTGGGGCAACAGACTCGTGAAGCCGTGGGCGAAAACGTGCAACCGCAACGGCGTTGCTACGACCTGCTTCCTTCCTAATGGCGTCGTCGCGTTCACCACCAGTGTTACCACCGCTGAATTCTCACTGTTGTCCGCCTTTTTGCAAAGGGTCTATAAAGTAGCGACACTCTCCTCCCTCCGGTCGAATTCCTCCTGGGATTTCACTTTCGCACCGGCCGGCGCGCTCCACACGGCGCGCTTTGTCGCCCTGCGCTCTCGAGACGCTGCGGCAGGGTCAATGGGATCGCTTGTTGCTTCGGCGTTTTTACGTGTTATTAAAACTGTCGCATGCAGACGTCACGATGGCTATGCGAAGGCCAGACGATTGTGATGGACAGGTTTTAACCTCTTCACAAAGAAGTGGGGACGAGAAAGCGACGACAAACACAGAATCCTGTTATTGTATTGCCAGGTACACTGCCACTCCGTTTGTTGAGTTTTTTTTTCGCTCTAGCTAAGATTTTATACAGGGTGTCCCAGCTATCATGCACCAAGATTTAAAAAAAGAGAAATTGCGTAACTCGAAGAAAACCTAGTGCATAATGTTTGCAGTGCTGTGAAGAAGCGGAGAGTAATTTTTTCGTTAATGAGACTTAATTAATTAATTGTAATTAATTATCTAACTCGAGAAATACTGTCCTAATCACTAAAGTGTCAATGAGGCACTTTTAGGTAATTACGAGGGGCATCTAACTGCGTTATTTTCAGCGACGGACTAATTGCGTACTCATTTATTCTGACTCATAAAGGAAACCCGCGAAATATGAAAAATACCACGTGACGAAGCTTACGCGCGCATTGTAAAGCAGCGTCCCCAAACAAAGCTGATTGAAAGCGACTGCTTCGCGTGTTACCCGCCCGAAGAGACAGCACATCACCTTGATAATAGCATGCATGGAAGGAGCAGCAGCAGCAAGATTCGCGCGACGCGTGTGCAGATAAGGAACAAACTCGGTCGCGATTTCTTCTTTCTTTCTTTTGTCTATTTCATTCTGGCTAACTCAGAGGCAGCCTGTTTGAGGGCGTTGCTTTACGGTGCGCGTGAAGGCGCCGTCACGTGGTATTTTTCATATTTCGCGGGTTTCCTTTATCAGTCAGAATAAATGTGTACGCAATTAGTTCATCGCTGAAAATACCGCAGTTAGATGCCCCTCGTGGTTACCTACAAGTGCCTCATTGACACTTTAGTGATTAGGACAGTATTTCTCGAGTTAGATAATTAATTACAATTAGTTAATGAAGTCTCATTAAAGAAAAAATTACTCTCCGCTTCTTCACAGTACTGCAAACATTATGCACCTAGTTTCTTTCGAGTTACGCCTTTACTCTTTTTGTAAATCTCGGTGCATGATAGCTGGGACACCCTGTATACTGAATCATACTTAAAGTGCTTTTATTTACTATGAAGTTTGTTGACGAACAGTACATAATTAGGAATCACTACCTTCAGCAGCGTTTTGGTAGTTTTTTATGTTTCTGTACCCACTCCACTCTGTAATGCCCCTTCGCCCGTGACGGTATTATTTATAAAAACAAATAAATACATGCTGATTAGAGCACTCTACGAAAACTCTTTATTTGTACTTCGTCTATAATATAATTAGGACACCGTGCTGCACCCCCAAAATACCGGACAAATAAATACATTTTTCCAAGACATGCTCAAGCGAAGTAAAGGCGCGTACAGTACATTTTAGGATATATACATGCAGTTCAAGAAGCCAATCAGAAAATAACGCGAACAGGAATAAACATATCTCTCTAACAAATTATACAAATTATGCCCAAAAGAACTTCACCCCACACATGTCACCGAACCTCGCAACAGCCGCACACATGCCAACACTTTTACTGCCGCATTTGCTACTTTTCATCGTAGCTACTTTTGCATCTTCATTTGTGACAAGTATTTGAACTCGAACCTATAACAACACACGCAAAATGTCTTTGAGGACCTTGCTGCAAGTGTGTGCGAATTTCGCATCTTTTGGCGGGAGGTTTTTGTTTCTTTGGAGCCGGCCGGTGGGAAAACAACGTTGGAACGGCGTTTGGTTTTCGCTTCTTTTTTGCATACTTCTGCAGTATCAATGGTTCGAATTGATCTTAATAAAATGGAGGTGCAAAACAATAATAAGAATATTTGAAACTGTGGTATCGCGAACTCTTCTCAGGTATTGGTTTCAAAACATTCCGATTTGCAAAAAATAAGAAAAGAACTGAATGGTAGCCTCAATGTCCTCCTGTTGTGATGTAGAAGTTCATATATGAGCTCTAACCAGTACCTCACGAATGGACAACCCCTGTAAATATACAAAATACAAAATTAAATACCTAAATATTGAAAAAAACACTGGTTGCTGAGCATGACTAACATATTACAGTAAGCGGCTTTTTGCTTACTATCAGAAACAACTCCTTTACAGCATATCTAAAACAAAATACAGCTGTACAGCAATTTTTAAAGACACGTGGAAAAAATTCTACCGAAATAGCACATCGTTACAGACCAATAGGGCGGGGAAAATAAATGTATACATTTTTTAATAAAAGTATCTTAAATCGGCATTAGAGTTGCAATCGATGCAGAGGCGCGCATTTTGCTGGAACTCACTTTGCGGTGTCCCGACCCGCTTCAACGTAAAAGAACGGAAGCCTTATTTCGCAAAAATTAAGGATAGCTGTGAACGTGAAAGAGCGAGTTCACCAGATCCTGCCAACTCCTCGTGCACGTGCGGAAATACCAAAAATTGTACCTTACGTCGCCTTCTGGTAGGCGACGTAAGGTAAAGTCCTTCTGGTAGGCGCAAAGTCTTTCCTTCCGATGTTGTGCAACCACTGCTTCTTGCGCTGGACATCTCTTTTGACACTTGGAATGGTAAAAAGCGAGAATCCTTTTTCACTTTTACTATTACATTCGTAGGCGCAGCAGAACGGCATTGCGATTATGAACAAGCGCGAAGGCGCGCAAGCGCTCTGAAAGTCGCCGTGGCCTGGTGGCCACAGGGGGGCAAATGGCGTCCGACGGAAAAAAAAATAAAAGTGCACACAAGTTCGACACCCGCTTTACGAGCGGCGGAGATGTCACGGTGACGTGTCTTGACGTTTCCGCTCCCCTCAGCCAATTAAGGCCCGCGGAAGCCCCGTCATCTCACCTCCTGAGAGGATGTGCGAGGAGGGCAGTGGCGGGTGAGGGAAACGGCGGCAAAGATCCAAGAAAGTCGCTACTTTCCCAAATATAGGGGTTTTAGGAGCGCTGGAACACGTTTTGTGCACCGACGGTACTAGCCCGGCTGTGCGCGCAGCCGATTTCGCGACATCGTGTGCGGGCGCTCTTGTTACTCGCGCCCTTCCGATGCGACACGCTTACGGTCACGCTTATTTGAATAAAACGAGCGTCTGCACGAAGCAGCAGCAAACGTTATTCCAGAATGTAAACTAAAGAAAAAAAATCGCGCCAATCCACCCCGTGAATGTGGTTGGAAAGCAAAGCTGTAAACGGCACCCATAACGATTGCCCATGCGACATCACTTAAATTCACTCACATCGCTCTTCAAATAGCGAAACCAGAGAGAAGTGAAATGCACTTAACCACATCATTTATTACTTCAAAGAGATATTCTTGTTAAGGTTAAATCAATGCATGAAGCATGAACGGTGTTTGGTTGAGTTATATTGGTGTAGCACCAGAGTGGAAACTTTTTTATATAAAATTCAAGTAAGCTCCAAAACGGTGTTAGACGATCTGTCTTCTCCGTCTCTGCGCCGCGGACGGAGGTGACGAGATGTGCGGCAGAGAATGAGGAGGAGGAAGTAATACTTGTGTTCAGATTTCTGAACGTCCCAGAGTGCAGCCCTGGGGAGTGATTCCTTCTTCTGTGGGACCCATATGCAGTCCGCGCGGCCTGTGTTCTGTCCACCCACTGAAGCTGGGTAGGTAGAGAGGGCCTGGACAGCAGCATCTCCCATTGCTCTTGTTGGGTAGTTGACGGAAAGAGAGGAGGGTGCTCAGGGCTAAAGTCGCACACCAAGATTATGTGGCCGAGTGTTCCTACTTCTGAGCAAAATTTACATTCACCGTCGTAGCGATTTGGATACATTAAGTGAAGACGCGTAGGCTGTGAGACGGAGCGCGGATTGTATGAGCCGTACGGTAGTTTGCTGTACTCTGGAAAGGTCAGGGTAAGGCGAAGGTACGGTCTCTCTCAGAAGGCGATAATGCTGGGTTATCTCCCTGAACGTGACAAGCGGGTGACTGTTCTCGTGCAGCTCCATAGCACGGGAGGTAAAAGCGCAGGCTTGTTGGGTGGGCGTACTTGTTGCCCTCCATTGAAGCGTGAGGGGGTGTCCAGATGAGCTGAATGTAACCGTTTGGGGAGGGGTTTTTTAGCACGAGCAGTGCAGGTCAGGACACCCAACCCTACTGGTAAATCCAGTAGGCTTGCTGGGAATCGATGACTGCCCTCAGAACCCCTGGTTGAGCGAGAGCCAAGGTGATGGCTGCCGTCATTTCTTGGGTCCTAAGCGAGGTACACACAAGAAGGTTGGTTCTGGAGGTAGCCACGATGATGGCGTATTGCTGCCCTCGATGTTTGGAGGCGTCTGTGTAGATAACTGCATGATCCCCACCGAGGGTGGTGTTTAGCGCTTGAGCCCGTGCTTTTCGGGGACCCTCGTCATGTGAGGGGTTCATATTTCTAAGCAAAGGGAGCATCTTTAGTTTTAGTCGCCAAGAGTCTGGGAGTACGTCAAGCGGAGTGACATTCTGGGCTGCCCAGCCAATCTGCTGAAGCATGCGGCTACCCATCACAGTTCTGAGTCAGACCTTCTGGTTAGAAAGATGGCCTCCTATCAGCTTTTCCACCGTGTTGTGGAGCCCCGTTCTAAGCAGCCTCTGCGTGGACGCACTCATGAGAAGACGAATGGCCTGCTTCACCGCCTATCTAATCATTATATAAAGCACCTCTATGTCTTCCTTGTCGAGAAGAAGACAGGTGGTTTACGTAAGTAACTCTCGAGAGGACAAAAGCTTCAATTAATTGAAAGGTACCGGATTCCTTTAGGCCTCGCTTTTTGGTGGCAACTTGCCTGATCATGTGTATGATTTGATTAATGCTGTTTTTGAGGTGCTGCAAGGAGACGTCACTCTTGGTGTTAGCCTCGAAATGTAGGCCCAGGATCTTGATGCTGGGGCTTGAAGTGGTGGCCTGGCCATCAAGGAGTATTTGAATGTATTCCTTGATTTGGCGTGAGGGCGGACGACAAGGAGCTGTGATTGTTTACGTGAACACTGGAGGCCACAGGCTTGAGCACATTGGCGTACTAGAAGGGAGATGTCATGCATTGGTGTGAGCTTCCTTTAAATTTTGTAACTTTTAGCACACGAGCAAGGTGCGCACAGGGCCGCTAGACGGGCGTGAGTGGTCGCGTGACGCTTTCACGTGGCATTCAGCGAGAACGCCGGGGGCAAACCCGTAGATGTGCTTGGTGAGTACACCGCCTGTCTCCCGAGTCTTTGCGTGTGCTCGTAGCTAAATCGGTAAGACAACGGGCTCTCGCTTTGTTAGTCTATTAGTACCAGGTTCGATTCCCGGCGGTTCCAGTTAATTCTTTTATTTGTTCGCTGGAGTTTCCTGGTGACACCAACGGTCGCGAAAGAACCCTTGGGGGGTAGAGGTAAAAAGCTTTGCTTTAAAACGAAAGACGCCTTTGCAGGCACGTTCGCGTGTGGTGCGGTGCATTAGTACTTCGTCGGCTCTCCTCTTTTTTAGTGTATATCATGGAATAAAGTTGGCTGTTTCTTCGTGCAGGCGCTGGTTTTATTCAGATAAGCGTGATCGTGCCTTACAAGCCCATTATATGTGTCGCATCGAAAGGACGCGCGTAAAAAGAGCGCGCGAGCGGACGATGCGAAATTGGCTGCGCGGACCCCCAGCGGGCTACCACCGGCGCACAAACGCGCTCCGGCGCTCCAGGCTCGCAGCGCACTGCTGTCGATGCGGGAAACCACAGTCCCGCTTATTGGCAACCGGAAGCAGCAAGCCTACGGTCAACACGCTCCCATCCTCGCGGTATACCACAATGCAACACCTAGCTTCCACGGGCGTCCACGGGCGGCGCTGCATGTACCGGCGGCTCGCGCTCGCAGTGTCGCGTTTCAATCCGTGAGCACTGTACACAAAGCTCTATCCGCGGCATAACTGGGTTGTAACGAACGTGTGTGTGACCCTCTTTCAAAGGGGTATTGTGCTTGCGTAGCTTCCGGTTCCGCAGGACGGCGATCAGTTGTGACTTCGTCGAGAAAGAGACGTACGAGATCTGTTCAGCCCTCAATCCTCCGGGTAACACATGTGGAATCGCAACACCAGTCCTTTATTTAGGAAGGTATGAGTGAGGAGTGCGGTAGCTAAGAAGACGCACGCCGTAAACATCTGCCCTGAAGTCATGTAACTACCGTTTACCGGCTTTGGAAGGTCGACGGCAAAATCTCCGGTGAAAAGCAACGTTGTCGTCTTCTTGTGGTCGCTGCCCTGACAACAAATCACAGCTCCCTGTGCGTACTGGACGAAACGCAGGTCGAGGAAGTATTTTAATTTGCGTTCCGCTTTTCCCTACAATACCGAACTGACCCCCGGTGCATCATGCGCTTGTTCGTTGTGACGTGTTCCGCTTCCCGCTTCAGGGTAACTGATTCGGGGCATGCATAGAGGAGCAGGAGCTTCGCTGAAAAAATAGCTGCAAAAAGTGCTTCGCGGTGAAGAAAGGCCTGCCGTAGGGTTGGCACTCTGGGGTTGCGCGATGTATATGCGCGAAGGTCCCTCCTCGTTGTCTTCTTCGAAAGCGTTGCAACTGCCACAGCCAAAGTTCTAAATGCAGAGCATTTCAGTAACTCACGATGTCACCCGCGTTGACGTCCGTAGTCCGCACCGCACCCCTAACTACTATATAAAAAAATACTATCCGGCGCCCGGTTTCGATCCCTCGACCCTGCGGGCGGAACGCAATGTACATGGTGCTCTACCCACTGCGCCACAAAGCCGACACAGAATGGGACGCTACGAACGCGCCTTATATCGTTGACTCATTCAAATTACTGCTGATGAGCGCTCTCTCGTCAGCAGTTGCCACAACTGCAACAACATTAACGTAACGCAAACTACTTAACGTCGTGCGCCCCCGGAAATGCTCTGCATTTGATTGTGCCCCTCGCGAGGGGGATGTTTCACTGCGTCTTCTCTCGGTCGCGGGACCCATGGCGCCATCTGGTGGAGGCGCGGCACAACTCGTAGCACTTTCTTTGAAAAAGGGCCTCGAAAGCGCGGCAAATATGAAATAGGGATGACGGGCTTTCGAGGCAATCTTTTTAGGAGGTTTAATTTTCCCAAGCGCATCGGTGAGGGGGTGGGTATGAGTTGAGGATGAGGAAGGTTGATTAGATGAACATGAAAATGTTGGCTTCGCGGCTGTAGTCTAGGAGAGAACGGTGATGGGGCCCCTGTATCCATGCGGTCTAAGCAGATGCGTCGTTTAGGCGGAGGCCCGTCGCCGCAAGATGTGGCATCCTCTTCGGGCTCTAGGCGAGGCCGTACCGCAGCAAGTGGTGGAGGTCGGCGATTGCATCGCTGCGGTGGTGAACTGGTCACCAGCGGTTTGTAAAAAAATCTCGCAACTAAGCCAGTGGCGGGTCACGGGGAAAGTTGATTTGATGATTGATTGATTGATTGTAGGGTTTACCACGCCGACGCAACGCAGGCGATGAGGCGCGCCGTAGTGGAGGGCTCCGGATTAATTTTGACCACCTGGGGATCTTTAACGTGCGCCGAAATCTCGTACACACGGGCGTTTTTGCTTTTCGCCTCCATCAGAAAAGCGGCCGCCGCGGCCGGGAATCGAACCCGCGACCTCGTGCTCAGCAGCGCAACGCCTTAGCCACTGAGCCACCGCGGCGGGTCACGGGGAAAGTTAAACCCGAATCTTGTTAAGCGCAACCTCCTCGGCGCAGGTATGACCCCGAGGGGGGAGGGTGGTAGCTTGCGTTGGACTGAGAGTGCGTGTGCGGCGCCGGCGTTGTTCCTTTCTTGTCAGCAGGAGAGTGGCATCATCCATGGTGCGGCGAAATCCGCTGACGTGCTCTCGAAAACAGCGTCCTCATTACATATGTGTGCGTCTACCTGAGGGGCAAGGCGGCGAACACCACGACGCAGCGACCCCGTGTAATGGTGGCGAGATTCGTTTCCATTGTGGGTGCAAGTCCTGCATTTCCTGTGCTCACCCAGGACTATCTACTCCTTCGCTTGGAACAATTCCTGTATACTTTTACGCAAGTGCTAACGCCAATTTGACGCAACTGGTCGCGCGTTTTAGGGGAAAATCCCCTTAATGTCTGGGGCTGTTGGTGTCTCCTGTCGTCGTCGTTGTAATCGTCGTCTCATGTAGTCACGGTACTACAACATCGAGAAACTCGTTTACGCCTCGCGCTAGAACGTAACGCGTACTAAAAAAAAAAACACCCGGACACTCGTTTAGCCCTCGCGCTGGAGCGCTTCATAACGCGGACGAAAAAATCAAAGGGACACTCGTTTACGCCTCGCTCTAGAGAGCTTTGTGCGTCAAAGACAAGACTTTTACAGCAAAGATACTTCTACCCTCCAACGGTTTCAAGCTCTCCGCTGGCAAAAACGCCAAGGCGCCAAGAGTACACTTACACACTGCATGCTTAGCACCTCCCCAGGTTTCAGGTTAGTGTAGATGGCACGGGATGTTTGGTTTCTTCGTGACTCACCCATCCCATTATTAGCGCCAATTGTCAAGTAACGTTTTGGATGTTCCTCCTAGTATTGTTTTTCCTAAATTTTCGTCCGGGCCATGTTTGGGGGGATTCATACATGAGGTGTGTTATTCCGTTAAATTTGTATTGGCTGGCTGTTCCACGGAGTATTTCCTTACGGTGTCGCTAAAACACATTACAATGATTTAAAACCAACAGTATGTTCTGCACCTCTGTACAGATCTCTTTACGATGATGTCTCCAAGCCAGCTTGTGAAATGTCTCTTTCTCCACGTACAAAATCTTTGCTTTTCATGCTATAAAATCTGCTGCCTTTCTACCGATACATAGTGCGAAAGGCCGTAAAAATCATCGCCCCCTTCCACTTCATTCTAAAGTGGAGGCGTCGTTCGGGCTTCCCTGTGGGTGCTGTGAGGACAACGATGGGCATCGTCATCATGTATTCTACGTGAAATGCTTCAATGGCGTCGTCATAGCTGCTGGGGGTGCACGGACATGAAGGGATCCTCGTCCCATGCCAGAATTCGGAAAATACTGCGATCGATAATTATATGTTGCGGAGGGCATATTGCCGGACGACTTGCCCCGAAGATCTGAACTCGCCGCAGGCCAGCCTGAAGGTCGGCCTCTGAGAGAGCGCGAGAATAAACTAATTCAGAAGTCTGGGTTAGGGGGGAGTGATGACCGACAGCTGCAGCTTGTCCGCTACCTTGGCGACACGTTCGGTTAAGCTCTTCTGAATCTGCAGGCCCGGGGTACTATTCCAGAAGGCCCAAGATCAAGCGCAATTTGGGAGCCGTGAGCTCTGGCGACGCCCATGTAACATGATAATATTTCGAGGCGGTTGATGGAGGCGAAAAGGGGAAACGCCGGGGTGTTCGAGATTTCAGTGCACGTTAAATATTCTGATTGATTGATTGATTGATTGTAGGGTTTAACGCGCCGACGCAACGCAGGCGATGATGCGTGCCGTAGTGGAGGGCTCCGGATTAATTTTGACCACCTGGGGATCTTTAACGTGCGCCGAAATCTCGTACACACGGGCGTTTTTGCTTTTCGCCTCCATCAGAACAGCGGCCGTCGCGGCCGGGAATCGAACCCGCGACCTCGTGCTCAGCAGCGCAACGCTTTAGCCACTGCGCCACCGCGGCGGGTACGTTAAAGATTCTCCGGTGGTCAAAATTAATCCGGAGCCCTCCACTACGGCGCGCCTCATCGCCTGTGTAGCGTTGGCGCGTTAATCCTCACAATCAATCAATCAATCAATCAATCAATCAATCAATCAATCAATCAATCAATCAATCAATCAATCAGGTGCAAGCGCTTTAAAAACACGATTCATACTGTTTTCTGACTATTGAGGTGACGTAACCGGTCCTGCGCAGCGCGCTCCAAGGAGGCGCGACTAGGGCGTCGCACATTTTTCAGTGCGTTCTCTGCTTCACTGCGGCACTGGTGGATACTGTCGGCACGCAAATCCAACTCGTTTACTGTATCACGCTGTAATTTTATTAAGTTGTATTTCACTACAAAGTTTATTTAATGTTTAATTCAGGCGTTCTAATGAGTTTTTGTTTGAACTTTGGTCTGATAAGAAGCCGTTTCTGTCCATTTAAGTTGTCTTTGGCAGACAATGCAATCACGGGACTAAGGCCGACTGGCATAAAAAAAAGAATGCAGGTGATGGAAACGCGACATATTCATAATAATTGCTGTTCGGTGTTACGTCATTAAAACCCTGCGCCCACTTTTCGATAGAACATTTCGTCGGGGCACGTAAGTCTGCTGACGTGATCTGAAGGCGCAAGTTTGGCGATACTTATTAACAGCATATACATTGTACTTCCGATACTTATTATCAAACTTCGCTTTCATTTCTTTGTCTTTTGGCATGCATTACTCCCACAGGCTTCTTTTCTTCATTGCCGTGTTTGCGTCAGTTTCTTCCCTTTCATTTCGTAGTGAACTACGTCAGCAAGAAGACGGGCACGCACCACAGCCTCGGAGTTCTGCGCAGCTGTTGTGCACCTGTCCGTCTCACGTGCCATCATGTTCCCGTGTCGCGCGGCACACACTACTCTACAACGTTTATTCTTTTTTTTTTTTGAAAACGGGCCCATTAGCTCCTCCTAGGTCCCGATTGCGGGCAAATCGCCCAAGTGGGTATGTGCTACGAAGAAAGCAATAACAACAACCTCAACTTTTTAAATTTGTTTCCTTCATTTCGCTTTCTCTATTCAGCATTTTTTCGAAGCAGATTTCCACAGTCGTTGTTTTTTATTGAGGCCAATCTCCTACCTCTGGTCTCTTCCTTCGCCCTCTTTCTGCTCTCGCTCACCCTCATTTTGGCGTCACGCTGTTACTTTCGGTGTCAACTCTCCCCTTCACAAGATTTGCATCCTCTGTGTTCTGCCAGAAGACGACAAAGACGCTGGACAAAACCCGTTGAAATACGAAGCAATCGCCTCCTATAATAGATACACGCCGTTGATTGTATACTACCCTGCCAGTAACGTTTTCGACAAAAAAAATGATGTGACACGAAAGGCCTCAAGCGAAACTGTCTGTTGCGGTTACGATGATTGAAACGCAGTCATGCAACGCCTCATTGGAAATAGTTTTGCTGGCCGACGATAACTCAAGCGGACGCTGCGGCTGCAGACGGATAGACGAATGGTAGAACCTGTGGGAGCCATGTCGAGTGAACCACTTAAGAAGGCGAAGAACATGTCTGCAGTTATCTTATTGCGCACATACCGGCATACTGTCGACTGGTGGTGGTCGCTGGTGCGGTCTCTACCCACGCTTCCGGGGGTGGCGCCCGTCGCGTAAAATTGAAGCGCACACAACACTTGCTCCTCGGCGGTAATGGAGCTAAAGACCCCTCAAAGTCGTCGCAAAGGGGGTTGGTCACCTGATGACTGCACAGCAAATACACAGTACTTTCGAGAGACGAAAACTAGGTCTAAATTCCTCCTCTGCTAAAGATCATATGTGTTGAGATAGATACATGCCTGCTACGGCGACTAGGAACAATGAACCACGTCGAAGCAGCCGCCGTCACGAGCCCCACGATTTCAACACGGCCGTGCAATATCAATGCCGAGTGTCCTCCGACTTCTAATGCTAATCAAACACACCCACGCAGTCGTGGGCGCTGCGTAGCGACTGAAGCTACACCTACCCAGGGAGTCGACTTTGTCGATGGCGTAGCATCATAGGCACGAAGTCGTCATTTGATGCCCGCTAACAGCGAGAAGAACGACAAGATTTTCAGCGACAAGAAGACAAGATTTCCCCACGGCAGCTGATCATACACAGTAAAACCACAATCGACGACAGATGACACGACTTCAACGTCTAAAACGCACTTGTCGATGTTCAAATACGCTAATGACGCGCTGAAATTGGGTGATTTTTGATACTACTCCTGCCTTCTGCACGTCAACAAAGCCGGCCACGTTTGACAGAGTCAAAAGAAGGGCGCGTTCCTTTCGCTACAGTGAACTCCTTCGCTTACTTGGTTTGGGCTTGCGCTGAGCTACACTGGAGCCACCTTAAAATCACGTACCAAACACAATTAATTGCGAAAAAGAACACCGACAATATCGGAGCCGCCCCGCGCCGCTTGTAGAGCAGGAGCTTTGAAAGACGGCTGGGACCAGGCCGGAGTTCTAGAAGGAATAGTGGGGTTATAAAGTTCACGCAACGCCGTGCATATTGCAACTCGATTCTAGACGGCGCTGCACGCTGATGGTTGCACAAGCCGTGCTATTTCAACGTGAGAAGCCTCAACTGGGCGCGCTGATAATGCCAATTCGTACTCCGCGCGATTGCTCCGGTGTCACTGAAGGTTTATTGGATGCTCTGCAGGAAATTCGGGAAGGAGCTATCTCTGGCCTTTTGGAATAGCGCCCCTGGTCTGCCCAGCACCGACTCGAAGTGAACACCAGTACTGGGAAATGGGTTTTGCTAAAAGCCGGGCCACAGCACCCCGTAGTCTTAAATATAGTTCAAGAGGACTGTGATTTGGGCGAGTTGGTGAATGTTCATGATTGACAATCCAGCGCGCAAAAACACGGCACAAAAAAGAACGAGCAGCGCTGTCCTGTCTAACTCTCGTTCTTTTTTGTGCCGTGTTTTTGCGCGCTGGATTGTCAACCATGCGCAGTCTGAAAGTTGATCTTGCATCGCTTCTTCAGGCGGTGTACAAGAGAGTCTTTGTTAATATTCATTCAATAATTTCTTAGTTTTAATAAATATGCATAATACTTGCCTGAGGCATCTTAATTGTCTCTCATGCTTCACGCAAAGCAAGGCTGTTGGCTCTTGGATTGCCGTTGATATAGATCTTATAAACCTTATTTTTTCTCGTGCGTGCGCTGTACTTAAACGCTATGATAAATATTTTGAATTCACCGCATTCAAAGCAGTCATTAACCCTGAAACTTGCCAAAGTGCTGCGCCACATTTGTGTGGGTGTGCGTGCTACTGTCGAAATAAATGCCCATCGGCCTGTGGTATTGATAAGAGTGAGCAATCAGGGGCACAGCACTATATATTTTTATTCTGTAGCTAGAAGTTTGAGCCTTCTTTGCACGTTCCATATTTAAACGTGGCCCCACATTTATACATGCTCGCCCCATTCATATAGACAAACCTTATTCTATCCCCTGTCCTAAAAATCATGGTCGAATTAAGTGAATAAAAACTTATAGCAATAACCTTCGATACATCCGTGAAATCCACATTACACAGTTGCCAAGCAATATGGCAACCACACGCGGTGTATTTGCGGACTTTCGGTGTTACATTGGCGTGTTCTTTGTCAAAAGCGTTTGAAAACTCAATCCTTTGCCAGAAACAGGAAAAATGTGTGCAAAATTCCAGCCTCCGAACTCATTACTAGTATTTGTACGTAATTATCTGGCTCCTGCTTCCAGACCTCCCCTAAACAAGATGTTGGTTGGGAAATCTTTTTCGCACTAACGGAGTAGGCAGTAGCGTTTGATGCAACCACGGCAACATTTTTAGCCCGATTGGAGGGAATCCGTAACCAAAAATATTCAAGAGGAAACTCATTAGGAACACACTCAAAGTGGTGGCGGCGCTAGTGTGTTCGATAGCCGGCCTTACGAGAGTCGCGCTCCAAAGAGCGTGCCGTTAGGTACTGCCTAAAACGTTCCATTTTGACTTGACAAGGCTCGTGGACAAATTCCAAAGTTGCCTGTGGCTGCAAGGCACAAAATAGTATTGTTAGAAGACTACTTAAGCTGCTTTATCAATACAAAAGCGTAACTTCTTTAAAACGATTTTCCCTCGAAACCTTTGTGTAAGACGAACAACAAAAGAATGATGTCGTGTTGTTTGTTTTGTCGTCAGTACTGAAAAGAAGTCATATTGCAATCCAGGACAAGTAAGAATGGAACACTCACTTGCGATACCAGACCCCGAGGGGGCACGGGAATTCGGCGAACCTTTTCCCCCTAGCGTATGTTAGTAGTATGAAACTAGTAATGCTCATAAACTTGCGGTTCATTTGCCTCCTCCATTAAGTGGCGAGCAGATGGCCGCTACTGACGGGGCAGCTTCGCTCCTCACTCCGCTACAATCCGCAGTTCTCCTTGACAACCATTGCTCTGTTGCTCAGCGGCGTGGTATTTGCGTCCAACGTTCGATAGCTTATGTGACCCGACACTGAGAGGACCGCTTAGGTTAAAAGGCCTAGTTTTCACTCCCTTACTGCGGAAATCGAAGAGGGTTTTTAGAGAAAAGGGCCATTGGTTCCCAGTACAGGCCGTACGTTTCTTTCATTATTCTCTTTCACATAGATTTTGTACTTTTATTCCGCAATGTTGTAAAATTTTATTTCTTCGATTCTACAACCGAAGCTACCCTAGTCAGACGACTGTAAACAAACTCTTGCCCCCACAATCCCCTATTACATGTAGTGTACCGCAGCCTCTACCCCGCCTCTTGCACATATTCCCCCACCCCGGCAGGCTACACCATCTCATATGGAGGGGTCAACAAAATATCCCTTACTCCTAATCCCGAACTTGCATACGAGCAGTGAGTGGCATGGCTGGCCAGCTCAGACATCTTTTCCAAGTGTAGCCTGGTGGAGAGGGTCGGTGTAGCCAGCGCAGGCCATGATATCCCGGACTAGAGGAAACCCCCCACCAGGCGGGTGCCCAGACATCAGCACCTAAGTCCCGCCTTAATAAAGTTTTTCTTCCTCTCGCTCCTGCTCTTCCTCCACTTTTTCTTTCATTAGGGCTTTTTTCTCTTCCATCTATTTTTTTTACTCTCGCAATACTAATTACGGCTCGGTCTCCAGTGCACCTGGAAGCCCGTTTAGTTGAATTCTACCCCGTGGATGTGTTCCGCACTTCTTAGAGTTCTGGACGCTTCTGCATGTGGGGTGGAGAGTATTGATTGTCTTTTTTTAGACGCTAAAATTTACCCTGCAGTAAAAGACCGGCGTTTTTGCTTTCTCAATCTTCTTCCACACAGGCCGTGAGGCAGCGTGAGGTGCATTCGATCCGCCAGAGGGTGCGTGCAGTTCGTGCTCTCGCGCCAGCTTGCCGCGCGGAGATTATCTGGAACGTCGAACCTCGCCATCCAGGGTGAAGACATTCAGACCGAGCTGTCTCCCCGCAGGCTTGCCCATCTGTTCTTCACGTTTCGCGCCTTCGTCGCTGCCGCATCGAGTGCACGGAAGAGAGTGGGGCACCGGCGGCGGCGTCATCTGGTAGCATTGGCCACCTCTTAAAGGCCCGACGCCTTGGCTCCGGTTCAAGGATGGAGCGGTGAGTCAACGAGGGCTAACGCATTCGCTTCTCCATGTGAGCGCTACACCGGCGTAATGTTTGATAACGATCTTATCCGAGAATTGGTGGTACATGACTGTAGTGAGGATTTTATTTCCTTGCAAGTTCGACATTTTGCGAGTCAGGGAAGAAGTTACCCAGCAGGTGAACCTACTCCTTGTCACCACCCCTGGTTGTTGGCAGACTTGACTCGGTCGGCTGAGTTAATCTTCAGGGGTTTAATCTAAGCACTACTTGGGGGCTGTTGTCCACGCAATGCCAACCATATGCGGGTAACTGAATTACAGCGTTGAAAATTTGGTACCGCGGCCCGCCCTACTTCAGGTGTGTACTTTCTCAGGGTTAACTGCCACTTTTTGCTGTCCTAATCAATTGCTCTCCAAACTGTCATCACTGGAGGCAGAGTGGAGTGTCTGTTTAATCTCTTATACGGGGCTAAGATGGGATAGCAAGTGGGCTGGGGATGAATTTGGTATTGCGTGCTTTTAATAAAAGTTTGGCCACATCAGAATACGCCTGCAAGGCGTATTCCGATATGCGATATTCGTAGAAAATATCAAGTCGTCCCCTGCGCCACATTACACATGAGTATGTTCAACATACACGTTGGAACATAGTTGTATTATGTAATTGTCTGCTACACACCTGCCAATGCATAGCACAAGCAAATTGTCCCCTTGAGCGCACCGATGTTCATACATAACCTGTTGAATTCCGGTTACGATGCGTTGTGGGCAGTTTGTAACCACAGTTTGAATGGGAATGTAAGTGTACAGTTTGTACAGTATTTCTAACCGAAGTTTGAAGTTTCAAATTCAGCGCATTCCATCTGTAGCAACCGCACATCAGGTTGCCATCAAGACAGCGAAACGGTCTGTAATGATAATTCCCTAAATCATATAACGTGGTGTTTTTTCTCTGGGACATAAGTGTATTAGATCTAATTCCATCACACAAGCCAGCCCAGAAATATTCTAGATGCGTGTAATGAAACGATCGAAGCTTGTCTCACATTGTTTTGTCACGATCACAGCTATACTGGGACGCGCTGGTCATTTCGTCCGCATTGAGCAAAGAGAACTGGGCTCACTCAGTTTTCCCGCATTCACTGGCCCAGTCTCAGAGACATTTTCGCGCACGTCGAGTCACACTCATGGCCAGGAGTAAATCTCTCCCGTTTTAATATTTACTGTTTCTTCTGCACATCACTTAACCCTCCCCTTGCAACATTTCTGTATTTTCCCGCACAATTTCCTCTGATTGAAAGAATTGTGTCTCCGCCCGACATGTAATTGCTTGATTGATCAACTTTTTATTTGCCCAGATTTGTTGCTTAAAGAAACCTCTTTGTTAAACCAGTTGCAACTTTTAAATCGTCATTATAGCAGCACGCTCTGTATTACAGTCAAACCCCGATAATACGACTTTGAAGGGACCGCGAGAAAGCATCGTATGACCGGGTTGTCGTACGACCGGGGCGCGGGTAAATGCCGGCCTAATAGGCGGCCTCCCGCGACAGGTGGGCTAAGAACTTATTTAAACTACTATATTTAGTGCGTTCTCGCGTTGTTTGCGAACCTTTAGCTGAAATCCCAGTTTGAAAAAAAGCAACGCCTGTGTTGTGCCCCCTCCTCTTTATGGCGTCCACTAGCCCGCCAGCCAAGCGCCGCACGCTACCCGATATGAGGCCGACGTCGGCCTCATATCGGGTAGCGTGTGGCGCTACCCAAATTGAGAGCAAATTGAGAGAGGAAAACGCGAGTGTGAAACTGTCGAGGCCAAACGAAACGAACTATGATACCATGCGGAGATTAACAAAAAACCGCATTGCCGTACATGGTGGTACATGGTGGGGGCATAATTTGAACAGACCCGCGCCATCGCAATTGGGTCATATAGTGCTCAACACATAGCTGTTTCCGTTTTCTACAAGACCCAGCACCGAGAAATAGATAAGATAATTCAACCTTCGTGAGTAAAGCGTGTTTCGGCGAAAATGATAGCGCGGTCTTGCTGCAGTGACTTGCGGCGGTGGCCAGCGAGGAACCAAAAAGGGGGATACCAATGGGTACGTGTCTCCCCCATCACCTCCTGTATTTTGCGCCGCATTTGCTGCGAACGCGCGGGAATCGAGGCATTCTAGCAGAGAAAACAGCGGAGTGACATCACGGCTTTTTATGAGCAGAGAGCAGAAGTATAGGAAGAAAGAGTGTCCTGAGAGGAAGAAACTTCGATCAAGCGGGCGGGTAAAGCGGCTATCCTGTCATCGCCGTGGGGCTGCATCGTTCGTCGGTGGCTTAACAGGAGCTTCAAACTCACGCTCCATCTGCCGCCTGAACATCGACTTCTCGCGGTTGGCGCGTTGACGTACTGCTGCCGCGTGACACCTTTGCAGGTTAACTCCCGCTCACGAGTACCCGCCTGCTTACTTTTCGTCTGTTAAGTGGTCTGACCCGCTTGGGCACCTTTGCACATCAAGCAGCGTCAAACGGGGATTAAGAATAAAGGAGGTCAGGACGGGCGGCGAAGCGGTGTAAAATATGGGAAAAGCGCCGGTTTAGCCGCGCCAGGGTTCGTCGTATGAAGCGGACCGTGTGCACCACAGCGTCATATCCACGGGGTTTTTGATGCATTGTTTCTATGGGTAGTTTGCTGGCCCCGCGGGGATCCATCGTAAGAAGCGGGTCGTCGTAAGTGCGTGGGAAGAATCACCTGGGTTCCACTTATACAAGAAAAAGTCGTCTTTGAGTTAATACGGAAATGAAAGTACAGGACATCTCACGTGTAGTATGAAGGCAGGGGTTTGGTCCTAAATCTGGGTTCACGTTTCCCTCCACTTTCTTACCTAAAAGGGGTTTATTCATTCTTAACTAAAAATAATTCATTTCAAAAATGCAACTACTCCCCTATCTTCTTTTCTTTCCGTTCTGGACTGCTGGTTTTCTTTAGTGCCAGAGAAAGCATTAATCTACACGTTTCTGGGACCACGCATATCAACCTTGAACTGCTCCCATTTGAACTGCTCCCTTGAACTGCTCCCATTGAACTGCTCCCAATCGTTTCAAGCGAAGGGAACATTTGTGTTTTGTTACAAATTTGTCCGCCGCTGTGCTTCCTTCAATACTACTCGGCTGTGCGGCGAAGCCTCCATTACGTGCGCCTTTCAAGCAGCCCCCCCTTTTGAAGACTCACACTTGCAGCCAACAATTCAAGCAAGCTGCGACGAGCCTGGATCAGGCACCTCGCTATCGGCACGATCAAACTTCGATGGCGGCCGACGAAACACGCGGAGACTTGTCCCAAGGACGCAGAAGCTGTTGCGGAGAACTCCTCTCTCCCCTGCCTCGGACACAGCGTGCGCCGCTGCTACCGACTGCTCACGAACTCTGGAAAGAATGTTGTGTATGTCTCTGACATTAGTGTCGGGTGCACAATCTAGACGGAACGCTTCTTTGACCGTTGGCGCTTTGGGTACAAATAAGACCCCTCCAAGCACTGTAGTTCATTCCTGTTTTTCATTGTTCATTCATTGTTCATTGTTCATTGTTCATTGTTCATTCATTGTTCTTTGGCTTCGGCTCATCTCTCGCTATGAAGTAAACAGTTACGTTTGCCTACGGCTTCTGGATTTCGCGGCTGCAACATTGGCAGGCCGCTCGCTTCAAACCACGCTACCACACGTATGCCGGAGGCGCCGGAGCTGGGCCTTCGCCTACGCAGCAACGGGTTGTCAGCGGTGGGATGGCAACGTCGCAACAGTATATTTGTAGAATATAGCCGGGAAAGGCTTCCGAGATTAGCGCTATGAGTATCGGAGAATTTCCTAACTCGTTTTCCCCCGGTGGAATCCACATTAACATTCAGTCTCTTTCCGAACATAAGTCATAAACTTGTGTCTAGTTTAAACAAGGTGCCGGCCGCGTGGCTCAATGGCTCAGAATTTTAAACCTCGACACCTGTGGAGGCAAAAAACAAAATCACGCATTTTTGCAGCAGTAAGACGGACTTCAAACATCTGAATCGTTCGGTAGTCTTCCTCAATCGCGCATCGTCCTTGAACTGCACCTCCTCCACCGCTGTGGGTGTGGTGTCTTGCCCATACATCTATCTAAGGGCATCTCCATGCGAATCCAGCTTTCTGTGTTATCGAGCCACGAAAATTAGCAATACGGGAAAGACCACCTGAACATTTTTGGAAAACCACAATTGTTTTCGTACACGAAGAATAAACACGGCTAAATCTTATCCCAGGTGTCCATTAGATGAGCAAACATCGCTGTAAGCCCCCCTCAAATAACTTAAAGTCGCTCACTTACCGCGGTGGCGCAAGACCAACGCGTTGCACTGCAAAGCCCGATGTCGTCGGTACGATCCCCACCGCCGCAGCTGCTTCTGTGAATGGAGGTGAAGAAACAAACGCTTGTGCGTCGAGATCTCGCGCACGTTAGAGAGACCCTGGCAGTCTGGGCGTCCAGTACGGCGTGCCTCATAGCCCAAGTGTACTTTCGTCGAGTTAAACCCATGCAGGTTTTAAATTTTCGCTCACAAGCTTGCTCGGCCCCTGAATTATTCAAAATTTAGATGTTATAATTGATTCAAACGATGGAGTACTTTAAGCTTCGTCTTCACAAGGGTGACGGCGATAGCGTTATCGGCTGCGTTCGCATTGTATCAGAACTTCCCTAGTGGTAACAATTCATAGCTGTAACTTGAGCGCACACAAAACGAGGACTGAACGAAGACCAGCGCCGGCTAACAACTAAAATTTTATTCATCACTCAACACATATATACCCTCTTTGACAACACCCGCGCATGTATATGTGATGAGTGATGGATAAAATTTCAGTCGTTAGTCTGCGCTGGTCTTCGTTTCTTCGTTCAGTCCTCTTTTTTGTGCGCTCAAGTTACAGCTATGAATTGTCACCAACTAGCCCGCCTGGCAGTGTTATAGTGGTGATAATTTTCCCAGCCAGCTCGCACGCCTTTTGTTGAGGCAGCGTCTTACGATCGCAAGGGTGACAGTCGGTGCAACAGGATGCCCGTGCTAGGGAATTTTTACGCGCGGCGATTTTTCTGTCATGGTCAACGGCACCGATGACATCGGCTTTTCTGGCACACGGGGCGCTTAACCAAACACGTTGATAAACTTGTAACTCAGTCACCCTGTGGCGCTTATTTAATTCTTTGTTCGTGGTTTTAGCTTGGATTGACAGGCGTGCGCAGTGTACAACCGTTCCGCTGGTATGCATATTACACATTGGCCGTCGGTCAGGATCTGACCTGTCGCGGTGGCTCAGTGGCTAAGGCGTTGCGCTGCTGAGCACACGGTCGCGGGTTCGATTCCCGGCCGCGGCGGCCGCTTTTCTGATGGAGGCGAAAAGCAAAAAAATCCTCTGTCGCATGCCACCGCGCGAGGGACACGAGTAAATTCAGAGCATTGGGGGTGGTCACGTGGCGTAGGTTGTGGTAGTTGGCGGTGGTAGTTGTAGTTGTTGTTGTCGTACGGGTGCGTCGACAGCGCTTGAAGGCAAGTACGACAAAATGCACGAGGCGTTGGAGCACGGGGAGTTTGCGAGCTTGGACGAGTTCCTGCGCGCCTTCGACGTGCGGTCCGGGGAGGAGTACTCGGAGATTCTGCGGGCTGGCGCGTCGCGTCCGTGCGTGCTTCACGCGAGGACCCCCGCCGAGAAGCGCGTGAACGCGTTCAACCCGTGGATCGGAAGGGTTCTCGACTCCAACATGGCCCTGCAGATCATCCTCGACCACTACGAGTGCGCGGCGTACGTCGTGGACTACGTCAACAAGGCCGACCGCGGCATCTCGTTCTCGTAACGCGGGGTCCGCCGCTCGCCGCTGACGTTTCGAAGCCGTGTCCCGCTCTCGATTCGATGGATCCGCAGCTCGACGCTGACGACTGGCGGCGGCCTCTCGTTCTCGACGCTCGGGATCGGCCGCTCGACGCTGACGCTTCGCCGCTGCCTTAGCGCGCGCAGTAGAGGGAGAGGAGGTAGCACCTGCTGCTGCAACGCCTCCTTCAGCGTAGGAGCACGCGCATGCGCGCCCGCACCTGTTGTTGAGAGCGAGGAAAAACGGGGGAGGGGCGCACGTGCTGGCTTGCTGCGGACGCCGATCGCCAACGGACGGGTGACATTGTGAGTTAAAGAAATGGTCTGCATTTAAAACGCCCGTGTGTACGAGACTTCGGCACACGTTAAAAATCCCCAGGTGGTCAAAATTAATTCGGAGCGCTCCACTACGGTGCGCCTCATCGCCTGCACTCCGTCGGCGCGTTAAACCCTACAGTCATCATCGTGATCTCTGACGGCTGCAATTATCCTGGCACCGACCAACGCAAACGCGCCGTCTGACTACGTCCATGACTTTTATCATTCTTTGCGCTGGCCTGTTATTCGGGTTCGTATTGCCCGCTCCGCGCAAGTCTATCTTATCTTGCCGGACAGCGAACGCGCACTTTACCACGCTCTCTAACCATCTAGTGACTCTGCATTCTTGGCGCATGTCTCCTATGTCAGTGCCTTCTTCTGCAATTCAATGCGCCGAACAAACTACCCCGTTATTAATTTTACCGAACCGATCAGTCGAGCATATGTCGCGTCTGCTTTGTTGTACGTTTCGCGTGAATCAGCCTTTCATTCTTGAGTGATGAGTGTTCGTTGGCGTGTACAGTATATGCATACATGTGTCGGCCCTCACGTCGCCTTCGCAGTGGGTCTGGAGCGGCCGCGCCGTTCGTCTCCCTCCCCTCGCCAACCGAATGGTCACAGTGGCCTGTGGACGTGTCCAATGCGGTTCCGGCCTCTAACCAGCCTGGCTCCATTCTGCGGCGGCGCACGGGGGACGCACCGCTCCTCGCCTGCACCTTTCGATGGAGCCGGCCCCGTCCCTCGATGTACCCAGCCTCCGAGTCATCCAGGCACCATCAGGTATGCGTGCGGATGGGCATGTAAAAGCTCCGATTGATCGGAGAGAAACTACACTCCTCTGAAGCCGTCTCCCAAAAGTGGACGTGTTTCGACCAGGGCCGGAGTAAGGGGCGCTACGGGAGCTGTAGCCCCGGGCCTTCAGCTCGACCATTTGAAAAAAAAAAGACGTTCTTGAGTGTGCTTGCTGCCAGTATCGAACCTCACCTTCAAACCGAAGATAACCCGTAACAGAAGGGCGGGGGGGGGGGGGGGGAGGAGGAGGAGCGGCCAGCCCGGCACCTTACGGTTGCAAACCGTCGCATCCATCTCTATTTAATTAAGTTATTCCTTCTCTTCCTCCTTGTTTTCGCGAGATATCTGAGAAGACGTTGTGGATCAAAAGCAGCGGGTACACTGCTTGACGGGTCACAGGAAGCCACATAAAAAGAGCCGCGAGCGCGGCCCCGGTCTTTTAAAGCAAAGATTTCTACCTTTACCAGCCAACGATTCCTTGACTAAGGTAGAAAGCTGGGCCACTTGGTTTATAGTCTTTGAAGTAGGAACGATTGTGTATGAAGTCATGTTCTTTCAAGTCATAGTCTTTGAAGTCAGTCTTTGAAGGGAACATAGTCTTTGAAGTGGGAGAAGGATTCCTCCTTGGCGCGCTGGACAAGAAACTGCGAACGCGGATAAGGAGGGGGACGGCGATTTCCACTCCCGGTGCACAGTATAGATGGCGCGGTGATAGGGCGCTGTTACCCAGCGTTCTCCGCGCGCAGCTGCCTGCTCGCACCGGCGGGCGCGTTGGAGGGATGGCTTCGTCGTCTGCTTTAGCGACGGTTGTTTTTGGCCTGTTCTGGCGTGTTTCGCGTCCATTCCGGGCGTCCTTCGCATAGCTTGACTAACTTCTTCGGCAGCCCCTCCTGGGTAACCCGCACCCGACGTAATTAAGTGGTCGTATGCCAAACACACGTTAAGGATTGGTTTGCAGGGCGGGAAAACCAGATGTAGAGACCACATACAGAAATCTGTCCGATAGAGAAGCGCTACATTTTGCGCACTGATTGCCACGAATGGAGCTCCGTTTTCTAAATTGGTGAATACCAATTTGGTTGTGTTTTAACAGTTATTATAAAAGGCGAAAGCAGCAGCTGGGTCTGATAAATAGCAATTATAAAAGGTCCCTCACCTTTCTCGAAGTTCTCAAACTTACTAAATTAAGTAGTTTAAATCGGTGTAAATGGGAATTACTAAGTTCAGAGGCCGAATTGCTTCGGTGTCTGTGCTTGTGTCGAGCGGTGGTGTACCCCCGAACTAGCACATTAGGATGGCTAGGTCCCGCTGTCTGACCTTTCGAAAGACGTTCCTCTCCGTTTTCTGACGACGCACAGCCGGGTTACACCGGCGGCAGCGTCCGCCGCTCTAGCCCGCCCGTGGCCGATGCTCCTGCGTTCGGGAGGCCACCCCCGAAAATTCTAAGTAATGGCTGGCAGAATCTTTTGTTTCGCTCTTTGTAGAGCCACGTGTGTGAATTCAAGTGACTGTGCATAGGCAATTGTTGTAGCTGTCGTTTAGAGATTTGCTTTCCAAACACCTTTACAGGGTAGCGTTGAGCCAATGTTTTCGGTACAGGGTAACAGAGTAGCTATCTAAAGGCGGGTCTAAAAGTAGGGAAAGGAAATTACCCCTATGGAGGGATGAAATAGGAAAATTCTGGGGCAAAATATGCAGTCAGGCATATCAGGATACGGGCATCCGGAAGTATACCGGATAACGCTTTGTCCTTCAGCAGACAAAATAAGTGGGGTGCTTGCGTCACGATAACAATGATGAAGCTGAAAGAAAATACCTGGTAGAAATAGTCGCTACGTGTCTTCAGCACTTCGAAACACATTTTGAGATACCGGCTTACGTCTTTACACAGGAAAAAGAAAAGCACACAAAAATATTCATCCCATTGAAGAAGCAATAGACCCTATGCAAAATGCGCCCCGCCATCTCACGTCGACTCCGGTAACTAGGTCCGCCATTTTGGTACGGTCGTTTGAAACCGAAACCATTAACAAAACATAGAAGGCGAGCATTGACCGCTCTTGGTGGTGGTCTACAATGCCGGAGCATTGCTTCGTACCACAGTGTACGCAATGCGGAAATACCGGTCAAAATGGAGAAAAGGTACGTGAAGTTCCACGCTTTTGAATGAACTTTCTGACGCGAACTATGCCGGCGCGAGCAATTAACCTTTGTGACACGCTGGGTGCAGTGCGCTGGGACCGATTATTTGTCGTTGGTTCGCTAAGCGCGGGATTCCGTAGTCGCTGTCCGGATGAAAAATACAGCTGCGTTGGAGTTCCGTGGTTCAGCCTTTGTATTCCATATGAAGCCTGAGCGTGCGCCACCTATTCATGCGACTGACAGCGGCGCTCGACCGGTAAAACAGTATCACACGTTTCCAAAATAAGGCTGTTTCTTTACTCGTCCCTGTGGCTCTGCGCCCGCTTCATTTCATTGTTAAATGGTACCACTTAGCCCCTACACGAGCCTTTATCTTACCTAGGGCTGTAAACAAACTTTTCTTGCCGCACTACGCCGTCACGGCGCGGATGAAAATTTCCACTTTTCTTGCCGCACTACGCCGTCACGGCGCGGATGAAAATTTCCTCTGTGGCGGGCGCGCACGATACCTTGCATTTAGCTGCGTGTCGTTGCAGAAGTGGCGTACACTGTTTTATGATGATCTAACGGTGACAAATTCGAGGTTTTGCACGTGGTTCCCGATTGGCCGGGCTGAAAGGTTTGTTGTTACGTCAAGTTAACTTGGTGCCCATTGTAATTTCAGCCACGATGTATTTACTGTCGAATATTTTGCGACTAAAATACACACTCACTCCTCTAGTTTGTCACATGCTGCATGCATGCCTCCGACGTAATGATAGTGGCCATTGATGTCGGTAGCTGAGACAATTTTCAAGTTTTATTGAAAAAAAAAAGAAAACGGCCAGAGTTGCATCAGGCCGCCGCGCATCAGCTTGAGTGCTTTTGCATTTTAAAGCAAAGCTTTTTACCTCTACCCCCCAAGGGTTCTTTCGCGACCGTTGGTGTCACCAGGAAACTCCAGCGAACAAATAAAAGAATTAACTGGAACCGCCGGGAATCGAACCTGGTACTAATAGACTAACAAAGCGAGAGCCCGTTGTCTTACCGATTTAGCTACGAGCACACGCAAAGACTCGGGAGACAGGCGGTGTACTCACCAAGCACATCTACGGGTTTGCCCCCGGCGTTCTCGCTGAATGCCACGTGAAAGCGTCACGCGACCACTCACGCCCGTCTAGCGGCCCTGTGCGCACCTTGCTCGTGTGCTAAAAGTTACAAAATTTAAAGGAAGCTCACACCAATGCATGACATCTCCCTTCTAGTACGCCAATGTGCTCAAGCCTGTGGCCTCCAGTGTTCACGTAAACAATCACAGCTCCTTGTCGTCCGCCCTCACGCCAAATCAAGGAATACATTCAAATACTCCTTGATGGCCAGGCCACCACTTCAAGCCCCAGCATCAAGATCCTGGGCCTACATTTCGAGGCTAACACCAAGAGTGACGTCTCCTTGCAGCACCTCAAAAACAGCATTAATCAAATCATACACATGATCAGGCAAGTTACCACCAAAAAGCGAGGCCTAAAGGAATCCGGTACCTTTCAATTAATTGAAGCTTTTGTCCTCTCGAGAGTTACTTACGTAAACCACCTGTCTTCTTCTCGACAAGGAAGACATAGAGGTGCTTTATATAATGATTAGATAGGCGGTGAAGCAGGCCATTCGTCTTCTCATGAGTGCGTCCACGCAGAGGCTGCTTAGAACGGGGCTCCACAACACGGTGGAAAAGCTGATAGGAGGCCATCTTTCTAACCAGAAGGTCTGACTCAGAACTGTGATGGGTAGCCGCATGCTTCAGCAGATTGGCTGGGCAGCCCAGAATGTCACTCCGCTTGACGTACTCCCAGACTCTTGGCGACTAAAACTAAAGATGCTCCCTTTGCTTAGAAATATGAACCCCTCACATGACGAGGGTCCCCGAAAAGCACGGGCTCAAGCGCTAAACACCACCCTCGGTGGGGATCATGCAGTTATCTACACAGACGCCTCCAAACATCGAGGGCAGCAATACGCCATCATCGTGGCTACCTCCAGAACCAACCTTCTTGTGTGTACCTCGCTTAGGACCCAAGAAATGACGGCAGCCATCACCTTGGCTCTCGCTCAACCAGGGGTTCTGAGGGCAGTCATCGATTCCAAGCAAGCCTACTGGATTTACCAGTAGGGTTGGGTGTCCTGACCTGCACTGCTCGTGCTAAAAAACCCCTCCCCAAACGGTTACATTCAGCTCATCTGGACACCCCCTCACGCTTCAATGGAGGGCAACAAGTACGCCCACCCAACAAGCCTGCGCTTTTACCTCCCGTGCTATGGAGCTGCACGAGAACAGTCACCCGCTTGTCACGTTCAGGGAGATAACCCAGCATTATCGCCTTCTGAGAGAGACCGTACCTTCGCCTTACCCTGACCTTTCCAGAGTACAGCAAACTACCGTACGGCTCATACAATCCGCGCTCCGTCTCACAGCCTACGCGTCTTCACTTAATGTATCCAAATCGCTACGACGGTGAATGTAAATTTTGCTCAGAAGTAGGAACACTCGGCCACATAATCTTGGTGTGCGACTTTAGCCCTGAGCACCCTCCTCTCTTTCCGTCAACTACCCAACAAGAGCAATGGGAGATGCTGCTGTCCAGGCCCTCTCTACCTACCCAGCTTCAGTGGGTGGACAGAACACAGGCCGCGCGGACTGCATATGGGTCCCACAGAAGAAGGAATCACTCCCCAGGGCTGCACTCTGGGACGTTCAGAAATCTGAACACAAGTATTACTTCCTCCTCCTCATTCTCTGCCGCACATCTCGTCACCTCCGTCCGCGGCGCAGAGACGGAGAAGACAGATCGTCTAACACCGTTTTGGAGCTTACTTGAATTTTATATAAAAAAGTTTCCACTCTGGTGCTACACCAATATAACTCAACCAAACACCGTTCATGCTTCATGCATTGATTTAACCTTAACAAGAATATCTCTTTGAAGTAATAAATGATGTGGTTAAGTGCATTTCACTTCTCTCTGGTTTCGCTATTTGAAGAGCGATGTGAGTGAATTTAAGTGATGTCGCATGGGCAATCGTTATGGGTGCCGTTTACAGCTTTGCTTTCCAACCACATTCACGGGGTGGATTGGCGCGATTTTTTTTTGGTATCGAGAGTGAAAATCCCAGTAAATTAAACTACTTCGCTGATTTATAGCGCGTGCAGTATAGCAAACTGTGGATATAAATGGAACAAAGGGAAGCATTCGCGCACACCTGCACGCCGCGGTCTAGAAAACACGACGTTGCCCACCCAGCCTCTGCGTGCTCGCCAGATGACCACGGCGAAATGTGGCATGAATGCTTGCTGGTTTCTGTCCTTGTTTCTGTCACTGTGGAGGGTGAGGCCAGCACAACTGGGGAAAAAAACCCATTCCCAAGGTTTCTCCCAAGCGCCCGCACGGCACTTTGTTGCTGCTCGCATTGCTCCTGTGCTCGACGTGCATCGAACAGACGCATTGACAAGGGAAGGGAGGGGCCATTTTCTCGCGGGTTTCTCGAATCAATGTCTTGGGCACTCGCTGGCTTGATGCCCTGCTGTCTCGGACGTCCGCACTGATGTGGCAGCTCAATGCACGCAAGCTCCGGAGGCGCCTCTTAAAACCTTTGGCTTGCACGAGGGCGAGTAGGTGCACAGCAGCCAGGATGTGACTCCATGCTCCACTGCAACCCGCCGGGCGCTCGCACGATGCCTCCCCAATCGCCCCACTGTCCGTCTCAAAGGTGAGGCACACAACATAGGGCCGGCCACTTTTCTTCTGGGAGCGAAAGCAGCTGCTGAGCTCATGGATGAGGCCCAACCTGCAAGAACAGAGAGAGTATCAGTAAATAACACTCAGGGAAGAACAGGACTAGTCCGCTACAGTTTATGGTAAAGGGACAGAGCATAAAGAAGTGGCCGCAAGGAACAGACTCAAAATGACCAGATTTTGTGTCTTGCTTAATACACCTCAAACAGCAATGATGTCAAAATTGTCAAGTTCGAGCGTGCAAGTATCTCTGCATGCTTTGTTAATGCATTTTTCAAGAGAAGGAAGTTTAACAATTAAAAACCTCAGCGTTGGTAACGATACCAGTACCCGCATAATCGTGTTCGTCATAACTTAAGCAAGCAATGATATGATTATCTGGAACTCACTTCCAGAATCTTTCGAGATAAACAGGTAAACATTCGGGCTATAGCGATGACCCATCGAATTAAAAAAAAATATATTCTAGTACAGTGAGTTCGAGCTAACGAGGTTTTACTGTAAGCGAAGAGACCGACACCCGCGTTACCAGTTCGAACACCTCCTCCTGGTTCTCTTCTTTCTTTATTGCGTGCTCACGCGCATGCCCCCGCTGCCCGCCCTCTTCGTCTTCTTCTGTGGTTGAGCCGCGAGGCGCATGGCGCTTCCCGCCACTGCTTCCCGCGGGAAACTCAACATCCTCCCGGGCCCGCGGAGTGGTCGCCCGCCTCCAAGGGGTATAACCGCTGAGCAGCCCGCCGTACTTGTTGGCCATTTGGGAAGGTGACTGTAAAGTATCTGTCGATGCCGTCCCTACCAGTAAACGCCTTAACCACTCTGCCAAGCTTCCATTGCAGCGCCGGCACGTTGTCGTCCCTGACAATCACCAAGTCGCCAACACGAAGTTGGGATGGTGAGGAAGGCGGGCAGTGATGAGCGGAGCGTAGAAGAAGCAAATATTCTTCCTTCCAACGCTTCTATAGTCGGCGCAGAAGCTCGTCTCTGTACTTCACCCTTCGTCGCAAGTCATGCGCGGTGGAGCTAGGCAAACAGTCGGCAGTTCGTGGTGGCAGTCCCACTGTGCGCTTGCCGGTTAAAAAGTGCGATGGCGTCAGCGCAACTGCATCATCGCAATCCTCGCAGAGTTGTGTTAGAGGGCGGCAGTTGACAATCGCTTCTACCTCGGCCAGTACAGTGATCAGCTCTTCGTAACTCAGGCTGCTTCGTCCAAGGCAGCGCTTCAACGCATCCTTGACTGTCCGGATGATGCGCTCCGAGAAGCCACCCCACCACGGAGCTCGTTCAGCGATGAATTTCCAGTTGATGCGGTGAGCACTTGCATAGTCCTGGACAGCGTCCGAGAGCAGCGAGCGCAACTGTTTCGAACAGCTGCGGAATGCCTTGGCGTTATCAGAATATACTGTAGACGGGATGCCTCGTCTGGACGTGAAACGACGAAAGGCGAGGATGAATGCTTGTGCCGTCATGTCTGAAGTAATTTCTAAATGAACTGCTCGCGTCACTGCACAGGAGAAAACGGCAATATACAGCTTCACAGACTGTTGCGTAGAGCGGCAGCACGGTCCGCATCGCCAGGTGCCGATCCGTCCATGGCTTCGCAGACAAAGTGCTCCCTCTGCGACGTTCCAGGACACGCGACACGTACGTGCCAGGCCACACTGTCAGCGGAGGAAAAGCGCCGACGGCTGTAAAGGAAGCATTGCTGTTTCAAGTGTGGGAAAAGGGGCCACACTGCCCGTGATTGCCGAGCCGCAGCAGGGCTCAGGTGCGACCACTGCTCAGGGCGCCATATTTCTACACTGTGCGGCATTTGGGGAAGAGCAGCAACGGGCACTCCACGACCACCTACTCCTATCGGAGCTGAAAACCGAGAGGTGCAAACACAACGCGGAAGGCAGGTGACAACAGCTCCTCCTGCAAGCAGCACGTCCTCGTCACCCGTAATGCTCCAAACCACCACGGGGTGGGCGTCCGGAAACCTCGACCGCGTGCCGGTACGGATACTGCTTGATACCAGAAGCCAACGGTCCTTCGTCCGTCAAGACGTATCGCAGCAACTGTCTCTACCCAGCACTGGAACTGAGGATTTGGCAGTGTTCACATTCGGCAAGTGCAACCACCCACGCCAGTACAAATGCCGAAGGGTGAACATAACTCTCTGTGGCCGCTTTGAATCAAATGAGCTGACCCTCCAAGCTCTGGAAGTGCCAGAGGTCTGTACAGTGAGGGGCCCGGCCATAGAGAGCACCGTTATTGCAATGCTGCGTGACCGGAGTTTACCCTTAGCCGACGATCCCCAAGACGATACACCTCAGGACTCCACGATAAGCGTGTTGATCGGCTCTGACAATTACTGGAGGGTTGTAACCGGACGTGTTGAGCACTTCACCGACACCTTGTGCGCCATGGAGACAATATTCGGTTGGGTCGTTCAAGGAACCTACACTGACGTCTGCCATCGTCTGAAACCACGTACCACCAGTGCAACTGCATTATTCCTGGCTTGTACTGACGATTGGCGCATGGAGTTCCGACCGGGAGACCCGTCGGAGATGTGGCGGTTGGACGCCATCGGTATAAGCGATGCAGGTGAGGAGCACGACGTCAACAAACACCCGGCGCACCTACACTTTAGTAGCGCAGTACACAAGAGCGAAGGTCGTTACGTAGTACCGCTCATGATTAAGACACCTGGGCTCACGTCATCCACGAACCGAACTGTAGCCGATAGCAGGCTGAAAAGGCAGGTTCAGCGGTTTGAACATCAGCCAGAACTGCTGCGGGAGTACGACGCCGCCATCAGCGAGTACTTCAAGGAAGGCCATGCTGAGAGAGTATTACCGTCTGAAACCACCGGACCGACTGTCTACTACCTACCTCATCATGCGGTAGTCCGACGCGAAGCCGTGACTACCAAGGTCCGCGTCGTGTTTGATGCCTAATCACATGAGTACGGGAAACCGTCTTTAAACGAAATGCTTGATAAGGGCATCAAGCTTGGTCCTGATCTCCTACAGCTCCTTTTGCAGTTTAGGTGCAGCCCCATAGTTCTTACTGCGGATATCCGGAAGGCGTTCCTCCAGATAAGCATTCAACCGGAAGACAGAGACGCGCTCCGTTTCCTGTGGATTGACCGATTACCGACCTGTGACCATACCGTCCCGACAATCGTCGAATGGCGTATGACCAGGGTTCCTTTCGGAGCGTCGTCTAGCCCGTTCTTGCTGTCAGCCACTCTGCAGCACCACCTGGAAACGTGGAAGACAACACACCCGGACATTGCAGCTCGCCTTCAACGGTCATTCTACGTGGACGACTTAGTCATAGGCGCGTCTTCCGAAGAGGAGGCATTGGAGATTTACCGGGAAGCAAATGCCATTATTACCGATGCAGGAATGGAGCTTAGAAAATGGTGCTCGAATTCACCCGTGCTCTGCACCCAATTCTTGAACGACGGGCTCTCACTTGAGAACGTTACTGAGCCGAGCTCCAAATCCAAGGTACTTGGTTTGCTATGGGACCGCTCATCAGATGAGATCGTCATCACCACGCAAGGCGTTCTGTCGTACCTTCCCACCCAACCATCGACGAAACGAACCGTTTTGCAAGCCTTCGCCAGGCTCTTCGATCCGCTGGGCTTCATTGCTCCGTTTCACGTGAGAGCTAGACTGCTGTTCCAACGGCTCTGGCGACAGGGAATCGCTTGGGACCGGTCTCTCCCACCAGACATCGAGGACTTGTGGACGGAATGGGTATCAGAGCTCCCGGTCCTATCCACCCTGCGCATTCCACGTTGTTTGTTACTGGCATCGCAAGGTCATGATAGTGCGACGATACATTTGTTCGCTGATGCCAGCCCTCATGCATACGGTGTCGCAGTGTTCGTACGTCAGCCAGTCGTCGATGGCAGCTTTACCGTTCGGCTACTTATGAGCAAGACTCGCATTGCACCACTGAAGACGTGAAGACGGTGTCTCTACCGCGTTTAGAACTTCTGGCATGCCTTCTAGCTGCGAGGTTATGGCACTACATTCGTAAAATGTCAGAGTTCTCATCCTGTGTCGCCTATTTTTGGACTGACTCAACCGTAGCATAGCATTGGATTGCTGGCGACGAAAACCGCTGGGAGACCTTTGTGAGGAACCGTGTTCGTGAAATTCAGCAGTTGACCCAAGGTTTCACCTGGCGGCACTGTTCGAGTGCGGACAACCCGGCGGACCTTTTGACGCGCGGAGTACCAGCAGTAGTTCTAACACGAAAACCGACGTGGTGGACTGGACCTCTGTGGTTGGCGGAACCAGAACGCAACTGGCCTTCGACCTCTTGCGCTGCGATAGCAGTGAGTGAGCTGACCACCGAACTTGCGTCCGTGTGCCCAACCGCAATCTCGCAGCAATCTGCACGTCCACCCACTCCACTGCTGGACATCAAGAATTACGCCTCACTCTCGAGGCTCCTCAGAGTAACCGCGTGGATTTTGAGGTTTGTTTGCAATGCTACCCGAAGGCAGCCAACCTTTTTTGGGCCACTGACGTCACTTGAACTAGATCAGGCGGAGCGGTATTGGCTCCAGCTGGTTCAGAAAACCGCCTTCCCATCCGAGATCGCCTCACGTAAAGCTGGACAGCCGTTGCCATCATGCTCCAGCGTTCTGACCCTACGGCCAGATGTTGGCCTGGATGGCTTGCTCAGAGTTGGAGGCCGCTTAGAGGAACTTGATGGGTCAGAGGAAGTTAAGCATCCAATCCTTTTGCCAAGTGACCACGTGTTTACGCGACTCTTGGTAGCCGTGACACATGTCCGTCTTCTGCACGCCGGAGTTCAAGTTACGCTTCTGGACCTTCGATCAAGGTTTTGGATCTTAAAGGGAAGGCGAACCGTCAGGAAGGTGCTCCTGTCGTGCTTACCGTGTCGCCGTCGACGTTTACTTCCCGCGTCTGTCCCGGTGGCACCATTACCGAAAGACCGCATAGCAGAGACGTCACCGTTTGATGTCGTGGGAGTAGATTTCTGCGGACCCCTGTACTACCGCTCTACGCAACAGTCTGTGAAGCTGTATATTGCCGTTTTCTCCCGTGCAGTGACGCGAGCAGTTCATTTAGAAATTACTCCAGACATGACGGCACAAGCATTCATCCTCGCCTTCCGTCGTTTTACGTCCAGACGAGGATGAATGCTTGTGCCGTCATGTCTGAAGTAATTTTTAAATGAACTGCTCGCGTCACTGCACAGGAGAAAACGGCAATATACAGCTTCACAGACTGTTGCGTAGAGCGGCAGTACAGGGGTCCGCAGAAATCTACTCCCACGACATCTACTCCGTGGGTAGTTTGTTGTCAAAGTAAAGTAGTCAAAATAAAGATGTCAAAGTAGAGTAGAAATCTACTCTGCCGCGCAGTTTCTTGCCACTGACAAGCAGCGAACAGCAAGGTTTCTTCTGCCGTTTCAATTTCAGTTCGATCAAACGACTGCGATTCGCTCGTGACTGCAGCGTTTTCAACTACTTCGACGGTAGGAGCTGGTCGGGTTTTAAGTAGTTCCGATAAGGATTCATTCTTCATGAATTCGGGAACAAAGATCTTCTCAAACCCAAACTACGGAGTATCTATCCTTTCTTTCCCGTCCTTAAACGCATGTTTTTCGTCTTCCATTTGGACGGAAGCAGCCGAGTCGTCCTTGTCTGTTGCACGCGTATCCTCGCGGTCTTCACCCTCGCCTTTTGTTGAGACACTCGACGCTGCCTCGGTGGTGGGTCGCACCTGCAAGTTCGTGTGTTCAGCCTTTTGGTATGGAGCATCCTGCGCTGCGACGACGGCTTGTTCCTGTACGGAGACTTGCGAGACGTTACCTGGAAAATTGTTGTTGATAGTCTTCTCCTTCTCTGGTAGGAACAAGAATCGCTTCCCCGCGTCGCACATCGCATTGTCTTCTTGCACCACCTTCAGTGATATGTTATCCTTCGACGGACCTCCTGGCCTCACGCTGTCGATGTCAGAAAAATCCCTTTGTTCACGGGTTGCCGACTCGAAATGGTTCGCAGACCCTTGCCATTCACGTGTCTCACCGTTAAATGTTGCATCCTTGACCTTTTGCACTACAGTTGGCGAGGTCGTTGCCTGTGAGCGGACGAGAGAGTCACCTCGAAGGGTTGTCGGGAGAACGCTGTTGGCCCCAATGGTCAGTGGTCGAGGGACATTTGGCCTGTTAGGAGTGGCGTTGGTGGTGCCTATCATGCCGGATGCCTTTGAGACCTTCAAGGCATTGCGGAGCCGGTTGAGGGCGCGGAAAATACTTCCTTGGTACGCCAAGGCCTCGAAGTATTCGCGCTCGACTTCCTCATGGTCAAGAATATCGATAATTGTCTGGGCTATCTCGTAAATTGTGGCATCTTTGCTCTCAAGCAGATCAATGGTCGCTTGCAAGTCGTGCGGAGATGGAGACGGGGCTTCCAGAAGCTCATTCGCTGCCTTGAGCAGCCTTTCAGTAGCTACGCGAAAGATGTGTTGCTGCCAGTGCAGCTTATCTATTCGACACTTACTGCCCGTCATCACTGTACGGTCTGGGCCAGCCATGCCGACCTCCGGATGAGGGCGGGGTGATTAGCAGAAGCAGCAGTCAACAGGGGTTCTGGGTACCTCAAGCCGGAGGGGACGTCGGTGGTCTCCTTCGTCGTGTGCGGTCATCCTCCCGGGTTTCGGCACCAGAAATATTGCAACAGCGAATTTTTGCCCAGAACATGCGCAATAAATAATGAAAACACACACAAAAAAAATTCAAGGCGTTTGTGCGCTTTTGTAGTTGACTTCGCCGCAAAGCACGATTGCTTTGCGGCGAACGCGCGGGCGGAAGACCGTTACGGAAAACGGCCGCAACCTTTCCGGAAACATCTTCGCCAAAATTCGTCCCGTAAATTCGATGTACAGCATTTTAAAATACCTAATCCACCCACTGGCGGTACGGTCTGGCGATTGTCGCTCTCCTCTTTCAGGGTTACTGCAACAGGGTCGCCGCTACGCATTTGCATGGTAAACAACGGTGAACAAAGTGCTCTACAAATGCTCATACCGGTTAACTCGCGTCAAGTAAAAAACAAAGAAGGATTTACTTACTGCGAGTCGCACGTGTTTGTCCGCACCGATGAAGGCGAGCAATGCACCTCGGTGGCTAGGCGGCATGCCCTGCTCCGCTGCCGCTCGGATGGGTCTTTGGCGCGGCACCCCGAGTGGTATGAGTCTTCACACAATCGGCAGCGCAGATAAGTCCTTCGTCCACAATCCGCGGTCGGGAGCCGGAAAACGCCGTCCAGTTTCAGCCATACCGCGTTACTGTCACCTAGTATTCCACAGTAAACAATACGAGACTTCCCGATCGGCGCCCGTACCAATATGGCCGACGGTCTCGTTTACATCAGTGTTGCTAGATCACCAAGCAATTTCGCATAACGTCTATTACACAAATATTGCATATTCTGTCTACGTTACCGATTTTACACGTTCACTCTAGCCTCCACTCCAGGCAACTTAGGCATTGGAAACCGTTTTTCAAGCGCCCCGAAGACGCCTGCGAGGGCACATGTTAAACTCGTTTGCGCTAAAATGCATTTTCCACTCAGAAGAATGCTACGATGATCCATTACCGCTTCAGCCCGAGCCCGAATGAAACGACCCACGTTCAAGGCAGAACTCACCTTCCAAGACTGCACTGAATATCGCGAAAGCGCTTAAAGGTACGTCCTCACTTGCGGCGCCGCGCACGCAAAAACGCCGCCGCTTTTTGAAGGCCGCACTACTGGGAGCGCTCGCGAGCAAAAGCGACTGCGGCAGCCGAGAGTAGTGGTCCTATATGCCTTCTCCGACGAGGGAGCAGGGAAGAAACGGATCTGCGCGCTCCGCGCCGGCAAGTTTCCCGAGGAGAGCACTGACCTCGCAGCCCATGGGAACCGGGCGCTGATTGGCTCGTTGAGTTTTGGCGCAAAGCGCCTTGCCGCAAAGATGGATCGCACTCCCATTCTTGCGCGGCAGAGGAATCTTGCCGCAGAAGGGCGTTTTGCGACGCGCGCTTTTGTGCGTGCGGCGCTGCGCGCGCGCGGTGCCGCAAGTGAGGACGCACCTTAAGAGGCCCCCTAATGATCCTTCCGCCGACTGCGCGGTCGCTTCGCGAGCCTTGGTGGCTTTTCCAAACAAAGGCCATGGGATGGCGTTTGTTCCGTTCTTGTATATGCACCCCCATAAATGGCATAGACGTTTACCCTACCGAAGACCAATGAGCAGACGATGCTTCCATAGGAATCCTACCACGCACAACTCGGTTGGTTACCCTTGGTCTCATGTGACCCAATAACGGAATATAGAGCCGACGTGGCTTAAGAAGTTTATCTCCCTTTAGTTGTTTCACTTAAACCTCAAAGTCATCCAGTGCAATAAACTTCTCAATCCCTCAGTCACTTTCCACTTTGATATTACTCACAATACAGAATACTTAAATTTTGGGTTAGTTCTGTTACGCGATCACTGTTTAGCTTGCGACGAGGTGGAATTCCCAGGCGCACTGGATAAAATACATTACTTGGAGTGGCGAGGAGGGTAAGGAGTCACCAGTTGCTTGCCACAAGCGAGGATTCAGCTTCAAAACGTAAAAGTGCGCATGGCAAACGAGGTGTCGGTGATAAGGATTCCGGCAATAGCTTCGGGGTTCGAGGATTTTCTTTAGATCCTGCGAAACCTAGCGCAACTCTAGGTTGTTTGGGCACAAGACCGCTTTGTGTGTTTTATATCCTGACTTTTTCTCATTAGCCTACGAAGTGTTTTTAAAGATTTTAACTGTTGCATTTTATACGGTATCTGCACCCCCATTGGGCCGACGCAGTAGACGGTCCAGTACAAGAACAAGGGGCCGCAGTGTGTGGTCGGGCCTGTGCTGGGCTCGGGGACGTTACCTGGGTTGCTGGAGTGAGGAACATTTTTAATGCTTGGCCAATGACCGCCATTAGGCGCTTAAGGGGATGTAAACTATTTTACCTCTTAAATCGTTGCTTCCCGGACTACGGCAAGATATTTTGTTGTACGCATGCACGTATAATCGGCCGGCAATGAAGAGTTATCAGAGTACTGCATGGAGTTTCGTCGCTACTACCGCCTCCACAGGACCCACAGCATGCCGGTGGTCGAGTACTTTATTTGCTTTGACACAACTACATATTAGACTGAAGCCGCAGGTGATATGACACGACGGAAAACTGGAAGTTACAAATCAATTAAGCCGCATCGATACTCCGGTCGCAGCATAGACACTACGGACAGGCACTGAAACCTCACCTTATTGCGATGGAGCTGTCGGCTGCTTAGGTGTCCCATGCAGTTTATGTGACCACTTTCTCGTTATTTCTTTCAGGGTCCAGGTGCTTCCCAAGTTGAATCTCTTTGGGACCCCGTGACCTTGGACTCGGAGGAGCTGGCGCACCAGGCTTGGGGAGTGTCCGAAACGTCCCTCGAGGACGGAACGGCGGACTTGGTTGAGCAGCGGCGGACTGGCTGCTTCCAGGCGGTCTTCGTTTGAGTGAGCAACAGCGTCGTTTGACTGATAGTATTTATCGTCTGGCGCAAGAATGATGTATTTGAGAGTACGAAATTGGCCAGGGACTTACCGTATTTACTCGCGTAATGAACCCACCCCCAACTTCAGTAGTCAAAATTAGGTTTCTTTTTTTCCCCGGGTAATAAACGCACCCCCAACTTTTCAACCCTGCTTTCACACGAGTGGCCGTACTGTAGCTTTCCCTCTTACCTCGCGTCCGCTGATGATGGTCCCGAATGCAGCCTAAAACCATATTTTGGAGTAAAAACAAACACTATGGCGCGGCGTCGTGGAACAGCCAGTCACAACGACGCTCAGTCGGCTCAGTCCGCTGAGAGTCTTGCCCTTCTTATTTTCGTGGTAGTGTTGTTACTTACTTGCTTTTCTGCTCGTCTTGCACCTTTCTGTCGGCGATGGGCCGAAATGGCAGTTGCACGGCCAGTTTTAAGTTAAATGCTCTGGGCTACGCAGTTGAGGTAGGAACCGTCCTGCCGGTATAGACAATTAGGAATTGACGAAGTGAAGCCTTGACAAACGAAGACGGGTGAGCAATAAAAACCCTGGTTGTTTACCAATTGTTTACCCGTATATTACTGTGAAAGGTAGGTTATCTATTGATTTGTTTTCTTTCGGTGCGGCCTGCTTTCGTAACTTCGAAAAAGTTTCCTTAAACTTTTCCCGCATAATAAACGCACCCCAAGCTTTGTTTCTGTTTTACGCGAAAAAAGTGCCTTCATTACGCAAATAATGAGGTAGTACATTGACGAGGGATTGTGATGCACTAAACTATCAGGAATGAAATTGTACGACGTTGGTTCGCCCAAACGACCTCATACCAATAGCAAGTGCTTTCTCATTTGTCCTTTATGGGTGATAACAAGCCAGTTTTATAACAAATAACATGACGCCACTCCTCTGAACACTTCCAGCCGTCTCACGAAACCGCCATAAAACACATGTTAGTCTTCAAGGATAACATTGCTATACTATCCAATTTCTTTAAGGTAAATAAGAAGAATGCAAAATCAAAAAGGAAAAACACTCTCTTTTCTTAGGTGCAATCGTCTGGTCTGGGACGGGTCAATACGTTTCATGCTGCGCAATGTTTGGCTTCGGGATCCAAAGAGGTTGAGATCGTGGCTTGAAAGCAATTTAAACGGCGAAGCAGTTGTAGGGGTCTGTTCGGGTATCGTGTGGCGCTGCCTGTGGGAGGACGTGATTCCACGAGAGATCGAACATGCATGTACACGCGCAGTTTTTGTTTTCGATCAGACTTTTATAAATTACGCGCAATCGAGGGAATAGCCCAACATTGAAATCTGTTTTTCTCTAGCGTGCGCACTTCGCGAGAAACATGGAAGCCTGGTAATTTGGTGGATGACGTTGCTGAAATTCAAATTACCTGCCATTTCAGCCTCTCAGAGGACAATATCACAACCATGAAATTAAAGTGAAATGGGTGTAACATTATCGTTTTACGTATAATAACAATAACAATATAATAATATCATAATAAAAAAACGATAACGGTATAGTTGACATGTGGTTGACATCGGCGGTATGGCATTTCAATGACCTTATGCTGAGCAAGGCCAGAGTGAGCTCGTGGTTTTAGTCGACGTTTTCGTACGCCCTTCTGCAAGCGTGACTCATCGTCTCTAGCGGTTGCTTTGCTGGCTGAGCCTCCCGAAGCGCGGTTTCTTCCTCGGCCGTGCGACATATCAGCGGCCGTGCCATGTGAAGTCAGTGATCACCGACAGCAGCTTCGACATTTCAGAAGCGGCCCTTTTACGGTAGAGAGCGCACGCGCATGACGACACGAGGATGGACGAACTAGGGGCGTACGATATATGATGTGTTTTCTGGCTCTGTGCAATTGTTGCCACGATGCGGCGAACGCCGTAGATTTTTTGTATTGTCCCTTACGGATACACGCTTAGCTTGACGAACGTGCGCTCGAGGCACGTGTGCACGATCGCTCGGCATTTTCTTGGTACTTTTAGCTGCGGACATCCATAGACAAACGATTTGCTCAGCAGCTTCACTGTTAATAGTGCAAAATGTTTTTGAGCAGTGTTCTTGGCCATCTTGAGAAGGGTCTCGATTCCCTAAGTGGAAAGAAAATTGAGAACAGGTTATTATATTAATTTTATTTTATTTAATTTATTTACTCGTTTACAAAATTGTAAGAGTGTCGCGCTGTTACAGAGAGCGAGCTACATCCTTCTTATTTGGCCAAAAGATTTAACTGTGCCTACATTTTTAAAGAAATCTGTGTCAAGCCTGTTCCAGTTCACAATTGTCATGACTAGAAAAGTGTGTTTAAATGTGTCAATTCTTTGTGTGTGGGGCATAATAACGTGTGCGTGTTTGGTTCGTGATGAAACCCTTCCTGGGGGATTCAAATGGAATTTTGGTTTAAATTGAGCTTATTGCTGTAAAGCCTGGTACAAACATTTGAGTCCCGCTATTTTTCGAAGAATTGCGAGTTGAGACAGTTTACCCTCAGTGAGCAGGGATGTTATTAAATGCCTCCTCTCATAAATGGAAAACATATATCGCACTTCCAGCCTTTGAAGACGCTCCGATTTATCTTTTTGATATTGGTGGTGCGAGTCCCAGGTTATACTAGCGTATTCTATGGTAGGTAGAAAAGTAGTTTTGTATGCCTGAAGTTTAACCTCGGGAGGAGCACCCCTCGTTTACGTCTGAGTAGTCCAAGATCGCACTGAGCTTATCCGCAGATATTGTAGATATAAGACTTTCAATTTAGTGTAATTGTAATTTTCCTACCGCGGTACTGAATTGGGTGGATCTTTTGATTTGGTTCGTGTTCACTGTATAATCAAACATAAAGGGAATTTTCTTGTTTGAAACTATCATGCAGGCAGATTTTGTAAAGATGATATCCGTGTCCCATTGTGCACACCAATGGTGAATAATGTTTAAAAAGAGAATCACACAAACAAGTGTGGCGAGAGAGATTCTTTACACGCCTAAACAAAAGACAATCGTCAGAAAACAATCGCACTTCGATGTTGGTGTGTACGCCCCTTGCAATGTCAATAATGTACAGCAGAAACAAAATCGAACCTAAAACCGACACTTGCGACACACCAGAAAAAACGGACAAAAAAGATGGATGTTCTCCAGCTATTTCCACGAAATGTTGATGAGTTGTCACAAAAGCGCGAACACACCCAATTATTTGCAAACTGACACCTTAACCGTATAATTTATAAGTTTTGCGTCGCATACCCTATCAAAAGCTGTTGTAACGTATGAACAACAGTTTCTAAGTTGCGCATTTTTAGAAAAAGCACAGCGGTCACTCTTTTTTGTGCGTATTTATTTTTCCACACAAGCACAATTGTAGAGAAATGTTTATAAATAACTAGCCGACATTACCCATCCCTTACAAGCTGGTCACTACCGCAGATAAGGAGATATGGGGTGTCAAAGAGAGCGACAATCTAGCGTCTCATGCGATTTCAGGATTTTTGTAAATTTTTTCTTCACCACAGAATGCAATATCTGCCTTGAAATGTTTGTTATTTCAGTGTAACTTTTGTTCTTAATCAAATTTAGTCAGAAAAATTACACCATGCCGTGCGGAAAGCCCCCAATTTGAGAAAAACAGCACCCGCCGGAAACAGCGCGTCATCCGCACTACCGTTGGAATTTTTTTCTTGCGAAGTACGCACGCTGGAGGAAAAGGGATTGCAGTTTTGGGCTATAACCTGGATTGCGCACAATTAATCAAAATCTGACTGCAAACAAAAAAATGCGCGTGTACACGCATGCTCGTTCTATCATGGAATATGCGAGCAGCGAATCGGCTCTGGTTTAACACATCTAAACCTAGTTATCGCGAGCGGGCGCAAAGACTATTCTTATAGGGTTACGTGAAAGTTTGCCTTTGTTTGAGAGTTTTCAGCTGGTATTACAGCTACATATACGGGATGTCTGGACTCATCCTTTAACCCGCGCTGGAGGTCACGCACGTACAGCCCAGATGGCGCATCATCAATGGCAAGACTGAGAGACCAAGCGCCACCGAAGCAGGCGCTAAACCCACGCCAGTCATGAGGTTGCCCTGCGCTGAATCGCAGGCTCACGCGACCCAGCCTGCGCTTATAAATATAGCGATCAAGCGCAGGCGATGCAGCCGTTTCACCTTCGCCTAGTCACGTGGTACCCAGCTTCTAGGCTGCAAGCCAGCGAAGCGATCAAAAGGAAAGGTGGTGCTTGCTTGTTGGCAGCTGAAGGTCACTTGCGACGCGATGAAGGACGTTCAAAGATGTAGCGTAGAAGAGCTTTCGCTTTAAAATGGCCGCGTATATGTTGGCTTTGCTGCAGATCGTGTGAAAAGACGAGTCTCAGCCACCCCTGCCGTGTTACTATCCCCTTGTTTCTTCCCCTCCCAACCCTCACGCTCGTTCACTCCCCTCTTAGAACTCAACTCACATGATGATCACAATGGTGAGTTTTTATGCGCGAAGCACATAGGGTCGTCGTCGTCGTCGTAGCTCGTCCGCTTTCACGGTAACTAGCCACCACAGTCACGTGGCGTGACGCACCCAAACAGAGTCACGCGGCGTGAAGCACTCAAACAGAGGCTTTGAAGAGACACCCGCTTGTCTCTTGATTCAGCCTTGAAATGTTTGTAATTTTGATTTGGTTTTCAAAAAAAGTTTTGTGAGAACAAAAACAGCACGCGGGACGGAAAAGCCCCAAATTTGGGAACAAAACTGCAGCTGCTGAAAACGGCGCGTCATCCACGCGCGTTTGCAATTTTTCCTCGCGAAGTACGCACGCTAGAGGAAAACGGTTTGCACTTTTGCGCTATTCCCTGGCGTGCGCACAATTAATCAAAATTTGACCACGAACAAAAAATGGCGGGGGCAGATTTTTCCGGCGTCCGGTTCCCACTATAGAACAAATATCAAAATATTAAAAAAGCTCATAGGGATTTCATATTTTCATATACGACAGCTTATATTGTCCCTGAAAAATCTCTTCGCCAAATTGCATCTGCGCTTAGAGGTGAAGTCGTCTTTCGGGGGAACGGTATGGGTATGCTATCTGTAAGCTGGCTTTTCCACATTGTGTGATGCACAGTGAAGCGTGGCCATTTACGCAGAGAGTTGGATTACAGAAAGCAGCTTTAAGTCTTGTGTTATCGAAAGCATCGCGTAACAAACTATAGGACAATTATCGGCTGAGACGACTGTAGCATTGCTCCGAGTTTAATTTACGTGTCATGATCGGATCACAGTGAAGTTGTAAACGTCACATAATTACTGTCTGATGTCAGTAAATATCCATCTACGGAGGGAGTATCATAAAGAAACTCGCCGTAACGGTGGTTTTACCTGAAATATCAGAAATCAAATTATGTGAACCAGCCGCTAACATTACGAACCATTACTTCGCTGGTTCTTGACAGAGTGGAAGGGCTCTGTATTTTTAAAGACACTAGGCTTTCTTATAGTACCAAACGCGAGAGAGTACCAGCTTTTTCCAATATTAAATATCCGTTTCATTGGTTTCTACTATACCTAAACGAAAACACGCGGCAAAAAATGCACCAAAAGGACGCGCGCTATCCCAGCAGTTGCGCGCGAGATATCAGAACGCGGAAAATTTCTCGCGAGATGTGCGAACCCAGAGTATTGAATTAAAAACGTTGAGCAGTTCCACTCAGCGTGAAAACCTTAAGTGCGGAGCAATAAGTCGCCAGAGGGGCTGGGGCGCCGTTCCCCACTCTTTGCTGCCACCGCTCACGCCTTTCTGTCTCACTCCTCTCGTTCTGAATTGAACAGAGGTTTGCTCAATGCAATCCAATTTTCCCACATTCGCACTGCACTCGCGCCTTCTCCTGGGACAGCCTGAATCCTTTTCTTTATCTTTCGTTTCTTGTTCTGTCTGAAACAGCAGGAGCGAGAGTTCTGTCCCGTGTGTGCTTGCTTTCATCTTGCACATACTGAGCCTTTCTGCGCCATTTTGAAAGCGTTTTTTTTTCTTTCGCGGCCACTATATTTTTCCTTAAATGTACCTACAGTTTTCTTTCCGCAAATTCTTGGGCACACGTATGACCACTGCCAGCGGTACCCGGAGTTTGGAATGGTTCTGGCTATTTAATCCTCTTGTTCTAGCACCCTGTTAACTTTTGGCCGGAAGGCTGAATCAAGGGACAAGCGGGTGTCTCTTCAAAGCCTCTGTTTGGGTGCTTCACGACGCGTGACTCTGTTTGGGGGCGTGACGCCGCGTGACTGCGGTGGCCAGTTACCATAACCACGGATGAGCTACGACGACTAGCAGGGTCCCTAAAGTTCTCGGAGAATAAAATCACGCTATTGCAATCATCACATGAGTTGTAAGAGGGGAGGGCTGGGAAGGGAGACAGAAGGGGTAGCTACACGGTAGGAGTAACTGAAACGCGTCTTTTCAGATGATTTGCAGTGAAGGAAAAAGATAGTTGACCCTTTTACCATCGCGTACCAAGTGACCTTCAGCTGCCAACAAGCAAGCACCACCTTTCCTTTTGATCGCTTCGCTGGCTTGCAGCCTCGAAGCTGGGTACCACGTGACTAAGCGAAGGTGAAACGGTTGCATTGCCTGCGCTTGATCGCTCAGCGCCGGCTGGGTCGCATGAGCGTGCTGTTAAGCGCAATCCAACCCCATGACCTGCGCGGGTTTAGCGGCTGCTTCGGCGGCGCTTGGTCTCAGTCTTGCCATTGGGGACGCGCCCCCTGGGATGTACGTGCGTGCCCTCCAACGCAGGCGAAAGCATGAGTTCAGCCATCTGGCATATGTAGCTGGAATACCGGCTGAAAAATCTCAAACAAAAACAAACGTTCACGAAACACTATTTGCCATAGTCTTTTCGTTGTCTATCGATAACTACGTTTACATTTGTTAAACTGGAGCCGTTTTCTACTATTTTAGTGGAGCCCTTATGGGCTGCAGTAAAATAATGTGAAGGTACTCGCGAAGTTACAAACTCCTTGGTCCAGTCCTTCCTTCGAGCTGGGGTTGATATAAGACGTCAGCCATTTAGACTTTGTGAAGGTGTAATTTAACAATCGCGTTCGCGCATTAGCACTTTGTTTGGACCCAAACGGGAAATTTGTTCGTGGCCCTTGTATGGCTAACGTTTGTACGGAAAAACCTATTGAATTTATCAACGGGCTTAAGTATTACAAACGGGCTTGAATTTAGAACCGTCTGCAAAGTGCAAAACATGTTTTTAATAATATCCTTCCTACTGTCCCTGTGATGACCACAAAAAAGTGTAGGTACATTATTTGGGGCCCAAAAAACATATTTAGTCGATGAAAACTCCGGAGTTGTACTTCGTTCTGGAAGCTGCTTTCGGGTTAATAACGCATTCAAAAATGTTTCTTCCGTGTCGGGCACGTGGTAAGTCAGATTTGTTAATTTTATTTATTGATACTGTGAGCCGCAACTCTGGAGGCTGTTGCGGTATTGGGGGATACATGAAAATAAGCGTGCACGTGTACAATTTGGAACCGCAAAAGCAAGTAACGAGGTGAAAAACAGTCATATCAGCCAAAGAGACTGCACGCATAAATATTTAGCAATTCCGAATATAACTACGATTGTGCATTATATACAGGAACATGAGAAAGTTTTAAAAATACGAAGTTCGGAACACAAATCAAAAAGGTATATTTAAAAAAGTTAGACAATTTAGAAGTAAAATTATTAAGTTTTGAGAAATGACAATTTCATTAGGAAGAGAGTCCGTCTCTTGTGGAGCATAAGAGTATTTGAAGGTGTTCGTCATGTTTCGTTTTTGTAGACCTGCTAACAGACGCAGTGATAAAATTCTTACAAGATATTTTGAGGCGGCCATGGATTAGTTGAAACAGAAATTTCGGGTGTAAAATTTTGGCGCGTAGACTTATGGTATGTACTTCAGCTCTTCTCAGTAATTCCGTGGGAGAGTCGCAACGTTTATATTTACTATAGATGAAAGTAATTGCCCTTCACTATACATTTTCTAGTTTAGCAATGAGATATTCTGTATGGGGGAACCAGCAGATTACTCTTTATTTAAGGATCGGTCGCACAAGCGATATGTAAGCAGTTAATTTCGTATCAGATGAGGCCACACAAATTGAACACTTATACAATACATGCCGAATCCCGATCGATCGACGTCACTGCAGTAACTCATGATTTCCTTCAATTCAACCGTTACTAGTAGAATGGGTTGGAATAATTCCACTAAAGGCCAATATAAACCTTTCATCTATATCAAAAATAGTTGGCATAAATTATATATTTTGAAAAACAAAAATGGTAATTATTCCATCACTCTTGCTGAAATATTTACCCTATTCCTCACTTCCTGTCTATTAAATGGCGATGGGAAAATCAAGGAAGTGGTAACACTCTTCCAGTATGGTGAGGCACATAGCCACCTAATTATGATCCCATTTCAATGACTAGCATCCCTTGCAAGCTGTTTCAAGGTACTATTTACTCGTTTCGTTACTTGACAATAACTTCTTTTTTCCACCATGTCAACAGGGATTACGGAAACCTTTATCCTATGAAATTAGGTTAATTTATATCACAAATAACCTTTTCTCCGTTCTTGATGATGCAAACTTTATCATTTCATCGTTTTGAACTCTTTCAAAGCGTGTGATTTTGTGTCTCATCAGCCGATTTGTCAAAAACTACATAACTTAAACCTTGACCCCCGAATTCTAGTCGGGATTGAAAACTTTCAACCAGACATAACAGTTCCTAACACGTTGTGATTGTAAGTCACCATATAGTTAAGTAACCTCCGGCGTACCCCGAGGTTCTCTTCTCGGCACGCTTTTGTTTCTCGTTCACATCAATGACCGGCCTAACCGCTTTACATCACACATTAGATTATTTGCAGACAACTACGTCCTCTACAGAGCGAGTTGTGCTACGTCTCATTAATCCACACTGGAGTACGATCTCAATGAAGTATGACAGTAGCGTAACACTTTGGAAGTGCGCTTATATACTAATAAATAGGAAAAGTATCAGACATTTGTGACGAATTAACATTGCCGAACCATTACCGACATTATAAACCAATCAGGGCGAACAACTTGAAATAACAGCAACTCAAAAGCACTTAGGGGTACGGATACCAACTTATCTTGGGAAGCACATGTTTATACAAATATACAGTTACACGAACACTAAGATATCTGCGACATATTTTTGTGCTCAATCAAACATAAAACGAGTCCTATACAAGACGGAAAGCCATCTTAAATTCGAGTACATAGGTCGGTAGGCTGACTTACTAGTGCACTCGTACATCCCCCACTCAGCACTCATGAGTTAGTGGTGAGTGAGCCTCGTCATCACTTTGAACTGGCGAGTGTCAGTGCGAGCTCCACGCGCAGCGAGCTCCGCTCACGGTAACGAGTGCGAGCGCCACTCGCGGCGAGCCCCACTCACCACTCGCTAGTGCGAGAGCAACTCCTCCCCGTGAGTTACTTCAGTTTCATGAATCATGGAGTGTCTTCTGCGCACACTCGCATGGGAGTGGTAGCGATGACAGGTGAGCGCGAGTGAGTGCGAGTGGTGATGGCGAGTGCTGAGCGTGAGCGCGAGTGAGGGTGAGTGGTGAAGGCGAACGGTGAGCGTGAACGCAAGTGAGTGCGAGTGGTCACGGCGATTGGTGAGCGTAAGAGCGAGTGGGTTCGAGTGGTGGAGCGCGCGTAGAGAGCGCGAGTTCGAGTGAGTACGAGTTGTGAGAACGACTGGTATGCGTGTCAGTGCGTGAGGATAATATATTTTTCTGTGTCAGTGTCAGTGAGTGCCGCCCAGTTTTGTCGAGGCATGTTCGAGTATATTGGTCAGGGTAGTACCCATCGCAGGACTTCCTCATTAGTGTATTAGATCCCGTACAAAATAGCAGCGCACAATTTATCCTATGACAAAAAACTGACACCGATCAAGAATGTTTAAAATCCAAAAAAGACGTTTCGGCTCCCGTACGGGTGCCTTGTTCACAATGAAAAGTGGGGGCGAAAGTGATCCGGTTGTGTTTGCTTCACGATGTGACGTAGGAAACGTGCGTACACGTGTGGAAAGTTGCCGTCATTGCGATTAAGTGCGTGCTCCGTGGTCTGGATTGTCAGGGATTCAAGATAAAGCCGTAAGGTGCAATTCTTCTCTTTTCCGATTATTTTCGCATAGGCCCAATCTATATATTGGTGAGTTGCTTCTGCGTGTTCAGCGAGAACGTTAGAAGACACGTTCTTCTTTCTTACGTGGTACATTTGCTGCTTGAGCCTTTGCTGAAGATTTCCTGTCTCGCCGACATAGCTTCGGTCGCAGTCTGCGCAGAGAATGCTGTAGACAACACCTGGGAACTTTTCCTCTGTGAGCTTGTCCTTCACGTTCAGCAGGGAGTGTCGTAACTTTTTAGTTGGCACGTGCGCTACCTGTACACTGTAAGGGCGCAGAACACGCGGCAAGTGCTCGCTAATTCCAGGAACATACGGTATGGGAGCATGACGATTGGGGCACGTGTTGCCGGACAGCGCAGGATGTTCTAGCTGACGTTTCACAGAGCGCACAAATGAGTCAGGGTAGCCACTTGCAGAGAGGTGCCGATGCACGTGCTGTATGTCAGCGGCGACATCTTCCGGTTTCTTGCAAACCCTCTTCGCACGGATTACAAGCGAGGTGAATATAGACCGTTTGTGGGAGTCAGGGTTCACAGACCTAAGATGCAGGTAGCGACCCCTATGGGCGCTCTTTATGTACACGCGGAACGTCAACGATTTTCTTTCGCGCTTTACCAGGACGTCCAGGAACGGAAGCTCGCCGTGCTGCTCCTCCTCTACGATAAACCTGGGCCCGCTTGCTCGAAGCCAAATAAGACAGTCTTATTCGCAGTCTAATCTTACTGGCAGTCTTATTCGGGGTCTTATCTTCCCTAGGCTATAAGACGCTTTCTGGAAACTTATAAGACAGCGAATAAGACTCTAAATAAGAACGCAATAAGATTGTGAATAAGTCTGCTCCGAGCAGTCTTATTCACAGTCTTATGCTGACGTGGACGGTCATTTCATCATAAAGATCGACCTCCATACCGTGAAAAACGAGTGCAGTAGCCGTAGAAGTGGCGAACGATACCGAGCGGCGACGGCCGTTCGACCGTCTGCTTGGAACAAATAAACGCCTGTTCCGAGGAGATCGACGCCGTTGGAAACGCCGTCGCGAGAGAGGGTGGAAAGGGACAGACAACGCCGGCGCCGGAAGCCGCAAGGCCTACCTACGTTGATGTGGCACCGATGGCTGCAGCCAACCACCGTTTTCAACTTTCGATGTGCGCTATGGGCGTGTGCTTGTTTTTCCCGGGTAACGCGGCTTTTTTTCTCCCTCACGTCAAACGAAGATGAACAGAAATGATAGTCAGCGGCCCGATATTAGTCCCAAGCAGACATCGCGCGGCCAAGCGCGCGGTGTGAATGTGTGATCGTCTGCTATGTCGGCTGTCGCCGCAGTAGCTACGAAAAGGCGGCACGGAAAGGACGGAACAAATGTATTGTTTTATAAAATCATACCCATTGACTCACGAACAACAAATAGGCGTTCACAATAGAACTGCAACGTGACAACAAAATTACACACAGGAGCAAAACGCTAGCCGCCAGTAGTACTTTTGCCCGTGAGCGTCCAATAAAATCGCGTTTTCAACGAGAAGCTGCGCAGACTTCGCGTCTTTCCATCCTTCTCTTCGAAAGTAGCGCTTACGAAGCTTGATTGTTTGGGTTTGTACTTTGATTGCGCATTCTGCTTGAGCAGTTGGGATCCGGAGGCGGCACGTAAAAGCAGCATGCATAATATCAACATTGGGCTATATTCTACAGCGCGATTGTTTACAGCTGCAGCCCTCGCTAAGCGTGCTGCCGGCTAGGCAGCGGGCTGTTGCTATCGTATCGCCGTTTCAGGCGGCGTGTGCCGCTGGAGTGCTCGTTGCATCCGAGTCTACGACGATGAACCCGAAGTCAATTCGGAACTTCCTAATTCACGGTGAGATGAAAAGCACGACTCGTGTTGCGACAACGTGAGACAACGTCGTTGCTTTTTGCGTCAACCCAGTGGGTTTCTCGGGCCCACGCTTCGAGCAGACGATCTTTGTTTGTGACTTCGTTTACGCGGCCGGTCGACCGAGGCCCGGCCGCGTGAGTTGGCCTACCAAGGATGGCGGATCATTGTAACGTATCTGTCACAAGGCCCAAATACGCCGTGTGATGGTCAGCATTTCTTGAATTTATCCAATAATGGTTCAAAATAAACGCTTGCTCAACGCCGGCGGCGGCAACACGCAGTTTTGCGGCGTATTCCCAGCTTTTCCCTAGGGGCCTCTCTCGTGCTCATCTAGGTACCCGCAGTCCCTATTGTCTTCAATAAGACAGCTCTGTAGCCTGGCCCGAGTGCTTTCGAGCAAGCGCACTAGTCCGAATCTTATTCGCGGTCTTATTGAAGTCCGTGAATAAGACTAGACTGTGAATAAGACTGCCAATAAGAACGTGTGTTCGTGCAAGCGGGCCCTGATTGCGTCAACCATGCCGTTCAGGCGCGCTGTGAATGCAGTCAGTGCGTCCTCTTTGATCACGCTGAAGCAATCGTCTACGTAACGCAGAAAGGTTTTGGGCGCAGGACGGAACGAATTCAGTGCACGTTGCTCAAGCGACTCCATCGTGAGATTTGCAGCTGTGACTGACATGGCTGCGCCCATCACTGTCCCGTGTACCTGCTAACGTACGCTCGAAAGTGAAGTACGTGTTCTCGAGGCAGAACCTTAGGAGCCGCCGCAAATCCGGGACTTCAATAGGCGTGCGCTGTGTTCCCATTCCCGCCGAGCGTCTTATCTGTTCCCATTCCCGCCGTGTTCCCATTCCCGCCGAGCGTCTTATCTGTTCCCATTCCCGCCGTGCGTCTTATCGGCTGTCGGACGATGCCATATTATCGATGAAATGACGTAAGCTGCTGCTTTGTAGAAATCCCAGCGTGGTGGGAGTTCCAACAGTTAGTGGAAGAGCGCCCTCCTTCCCCCTTAGGTTGTCACAGCGCCATCCGTGTATCGCTCCGAGTCTGTTTGCCACGCGTTCCTGTGTTCCCTTTCCTATTGCTCATAATAGTACATGTATTACTCTACTGTGCCAAAGTGTGGTTCTGTGTATTCCCCTTACTTATGAAATTTTCCCCCTAGCTTTACGCTATTGGTTTTAAAGCAAAGCTTTTTACCTCTACCCCCCAAGGGTTCTTTCGCGACCGTTGGGGTAAACAGAAAACTCCCGTGAACAAATAAAAGAAGCTACCAGCACCGCCAGGAATCGAACCTGGAACTAATGGAGTAACCAAGCGTGAGCCCGTTGTCGTATCGATTTATCTACGAGACCACTCGGAGACGGGGAAGACAGGTGGTGAACTCACCAAGCACATCTGCGGATTTACCCCCGGCATTCTCGCGGAATGCCACGTGATAGCGTCAGCGACCTCTCGCGCCGCTGTGCGCTCCGCCCACGGCACGTGTTGCGGCCGTGTGCGCTACACGCCCGCTACATTAAAATTGCTGCAAAAATTGAAGGAAGCTCACACCAACGCATGACATCTTACTTCTAGTACGCCAATGTGCTAATGCCGGTGGCCTCCAGTGTTCACAACAAAAATTAGAGATCCTTGTCGTCCAACCTCACACCAAACGCCACATCAAGGAAGACATTCAAATACTGCTTACTGGCCAGGCCTTCATTATAAGCCACAGAATCAAGATCCTGCGCCTGCATCTCCAGGCCAACACCAAGAGTGACGTATTCTTCCAGCGCCTCAAACACAGCATGAATCAAATCATGCACATGATCAGGGGAGTTGCCAACAAGAAGCGAGGCCTCAAGGAAGCCGATACCTTTCGATTAACAAGTTTTTTCTTCTCGAGAATCACTTCGTCACCCCACTGTCTTCTCAGCAAGGAGGGCATAAAGATTCTTTATATAATGAGTAGAAAGGCCATTGGTCTTCTAATGAGTGCGTCCACGAAGGGACTGCTTAGGGTGGGGCTCCGCAACATGGTGGAAGAGCTGATAGAGGGCCATCTTCCTAACCAGAAGCTCCGATTGAGCAGACCTGCAGTGGTTTACTGCATCCGTCACCAGATTGACTGGGCAGCACAGAATGTCACACCGTGTGATGTACTCCGGAGTCTTGGCGTCACGAACTAAAGAAATATGAACCCTTCACACGACGACGCTCGCCGACAAGCACAGGGTCAAGTGGTCAACACCACCCTCGGCGGGGATCATGCAGTTATGTACACAGACGCCTCCCAACATCGAGGGCAGCAGTACGCCATCATCGTGGCTGCCTCCAGAACCAACCTCCTTGCGTGTGCCTCACTCAAGACCCAAGGCATGACGGGAGCAGAAGAGGCAGCCATCGCCTTGGCTCTCCCTCAACCAGGAGTTCGGAAGGTAGTCACCGATGCCCAACAAACCTGCCAAAATTATCAGTCAGGTTCAGTGTACCGACCTGCACTGCGTGTGCTAAAAAACACTCGCCAAATGGTTCCATTCAGCTCATCTGGACACCCGCTCACGCCTCCATGGAGGGCAACGAATACGCCCACCAAGATTCACTTTTACCCCCTGTGCTAAAAGCTGCACGAGGACAGTCACCCGCCTGTCTCGTTCAGGGACATAACCCAGCATTATCGCCATCTGAAACAGACCCTACCTTCGCCTTACCCTGAACTTTCCAAAGAACAACAAACTACCCTGCGGCTTGTACAATGCGGCTACTTCCACACCCGGCGCGTCTTCACTTGATGCACCTGAATCGCTACGACGCTGAATGTAAATTTTGCTCAGAAGTAGGAACACTGTGCCACATAATCGGGGTGTGTGACTTTAGCCGGGAGCACCCTCCTCTCTTTACGTCAACTACCGAACAAGAGAAATGGGAGATGCTGCTGTCCAGTCCCTCTCTGCCTACTCACGCTTTAGCTGGTGGACAGAGCACAGGTGGCGCGGACTGCATATGGCTCCAGTGAAGGAACCACTCCCCTGTGCCGCCGTCTGGGCCGTTCATAAATCTGAATAAAAGTATTTCCCCTCCTCCTGCTCTTCCTTCGTCTCTGCCGCCGATCTCGTCGCCTCCGTCGGCAGCGGCAGAGACGGAGAAGTGACTTCGCATAACAGCGGGTTTGAGCTTCCTTTAATTTTATATAAAAAAGATTCCACTAATGTGCTATACCAATACAACTCAACCAACCATCGTTTATGCTTCATGCATTGATTTAACCTTAGCAATGAATATGTCTTTGAAGTAATAAAGGGTGTGGTTAAGTGCATTTCACTTGTCTTTGGTTTCACAATTTTTAGAGCCACGTACGTGAGCGGATTTAAGTGACGTCGCATGGGTAATCGCAGGGTGTATTGGCGTGAATTTTTTCTGTCATGTCTTATTTGAATACACTTTCAGTGAATCACGTCCTTGTTTTTGCATTTATGACTTTGTATTTTGTCTTTTTGCATCTTCCCTTTTTATGTAGTTATTTTGTTATTGCTTGTTGGAAAAATACATTTCCTTCAGTAACGCCCCCTAGGCATTGAGGGCACCTTAATAAATAAATAAATAAATAAATAAATAAATAAATAAATAAATAAATAAATAAATAAATAAATAAATAAATAAATGTGGTCGATCCCTGTTTCACAGGAATCGATAAAACACGAGAGAGGTGTCCTTCGCAGGATCAGTTGAATGTTTACTCTGCATCGATATGAACTTTATTTATATTTCGTCGGTATGGCACCATCAGACGTATCAACATTAGACACTGGATTGCACGCGCCGGAGCACTGCTTAAACCCGACTGAAGCCACACGCGCTCGCAAACCGTGCGAACGGAACCGAACGGGCTGCCAGCGAATCGTTTGGTGAACTCACGGTCCGCTGCAACGAAAGAGAATTATTTGTGGGGCTGTCTTGTGGGTGTGCTTGGCGAGCGACAACATGCTGGCGCGTCGCTTTCGCAAATGTGCGACCACTGCGTCCCTGCTCCGTGGAGTGTACGGCAGAGGGTTGCGTTGCGAAGGGCTCAGCTGGCGCCAACTGTTGGTGCTCATTAGCATCGTGATGCACTTACTTCGCTTCACCTGTCTCAGACTGCCGCACCATCGAAATAGAGGAGGTTATGGGAAAGATATACTACGGGTTCATACGGCTGTGTGCACTATAGCTCGTAGCGGAGTCGGTAAAGTGCCTGTCGCCCTCAGTTGCAGCGACGGAGCACCCAGCTGGAATCCTGGCGCAGCCGCGTTTTCCTGGCGATGACATTTCCCTGACGGATATTGGTGGATCCCGGCATAAAACACTTTCGTGTTAATAAATAAATAAATAAATAATAAATAAATAAATAAATAAATAAATAAATAAATAAATAAATAAATAAATAAATAAATAAATAAATAAATAAATAAATAAATAAATAAATAAATAAATAAATAAATTCGCCCGTATTGAATCGTAAATTAAAACTGTAAACATACGTAATCCACCCTATGTCCTGATTTCCCTTTTAGGAGAAAATTAAGGCGAAACACTGCTAAACAGGTTTTAGACATGTGTATGGCTTGCCCAATGAGCCGAAACTAGTTTGGTATCGCAAATGGCCGGCATTATAACGATCAATATTCGGAAAACCGATAATTTAGCACTTCTCATTCTTTGAGGGTTGCAATTCACCCGTGTTGAGCTCCTAAATCATAATAGCAAAGTGCTCCCAAAATGTGAGGCATGTAGGACGAGTAGTTTGGCTAGGGGCTATTAACTTTTAGGCTTCTCACACTGTTAGCGATGTAATTTAAAAAAAATCCCCTCGTTTTTAGCGGCGTGTTAGTGCAAAATTGTGAAATTTGTTGTCACTTATTTTAACATTTCTGAGATGAGAAAATTGGATACTTCCCATGGTTGAACATACAGAAATCTTTAAAAACACCCAATTCATCTTAAGCCATGAAACAATTTTTTAGACCCTGTTAATTGTTACAGATATCAGTAAAAAGAAGTCCAGTATCTCAACTAGCAAGTAGATTACCAGCAATTTGTTTACACATACTTTTCCTCTTTTTCTCGCTTCAGTCTGGGATCTGGAAATTTGTAGCCTTATTTAAAGCCTTTACGTAGGTATACAAATACACTGCCCAAGTTTAGTGTTTTGGTGCAGCACTTTAATCTGGGCGTTAATGAATCAGCGGTACGTGCGCCTCGCGCTGCCTGTTTAGATAGAGATATTGCAGTGCCGAGTTGTAAAAGAAGCCATCCTTGGAAATTTGCTGTTTTGATAAGCTTGGACGTGATAAGAATGTTAAACGCTGTTGTCAAAACAAGCTGTTAGGTTTGCTGGATATTCTGTGATCAGAAATTATGAAACCGAAGAGTGTGGCTTTAATAATAATCGTTCCCGATATAATATTTGCCCGTTAATCCAACCATTCTGCAGAAAGGCTTAACTCTGCAATTGGTGCTCAGCATTGGGTCCATTCATGTCATCCATCAAACAATGCAGAAGTTCTAGGGATACAACAACCCTCTTTACTTCACACGGCTTCTAGTGATTACAAGGAAACTTTTACCACCGTGGATACAGCTGAAGTGTGCAAAGCACTGAGAGACAAGGGTGTACAGGGAACTTATGCGCGCATCTTTTACAGATAGTTCACAAAGGATGTGCGGGCATGTTATTTTTTTTTAAATGGGCGGACATTTGCCATTCTGAAGCGCGTGAGACAATAAGGGGCCACTATGTCTCTGAAATTATTTTCAGCCTTCAACAGAATACCTTTAATGGGAGCCCGTCACGACTACAAGCAACTATACCAAGATTTTAGGAGTCATTAGCGAGATTATTAGACTAAAAAAATTGCCTGGCGATTACGGTACTCCCTAACGCGATATTTGGGCGCAGCAGCAGTGCGCTGAGGTAGCACTCACTTGTGGGGTCTCTCGACGGCAGCGATGAGGAGCCTCTGCATCGACGGCGTCAAGTGCGTCTTAAGCGAACGCACATCGTAGTCACGCGCACGCCCAGCTCACTTTTTCGCCAAGCGTGGCGCCCTCGAGCGCCTTGTGCGGGCAAAGCATACCCCCCCCCCCCCCCCCCCAACGCACACTTTGGAGAGCGCTGGCTGGCTCCGCCACGGCGCACCGCCATCCCCTCCCAATTTCTTGACACTCGCCTCCTTTGCTTTCTTTCATCGTTCGCTATTTCTTTCGCTCATCCCAGGCCATCGTTCCCTCGATTACGCTGACAACCGGCTTAGCCCAGAGACGGGCGTCAAAGGGATTCATCCCTAAAATAACTATACACAATTGGAAAGTAAAAATTCAAAACCGATTAGGGAGCCAGCCTCTTTCAGTTTATGCATATCAATATCAATAACACCATATATGATGATGTATGCCGTTAGAAATACCTAGATAAATTAAACTATGTAATCCAATTAATCCGCAGGTTCGAGGCTACCGTGGCCGCCATCGTGGATAAACTCCGCCGTGCGGTGCCCAGTTGGCATGCCGTGGACAAGTCCTGCGTGGCAGACCTCCTGCGCTTTCGAAGAAGTGGGCTCGTTTGTGGAAGGCAGCTGCATCTGCCCTATGGGCCTGGCTTCATGGCCGCTTTTAGAGGAATTGATGTGATGGCAGTTTTGCTAAGCAATCTAGACTGGTAGACCAACGAACTTTAGTGTTAATGCATTCATTGTGTTGCGTAATAATGATGCCAACATCCGATCATCGAACTGCTTGTGTGGTGTGCGTCCGTAGTCGGGAACATAGGTTGCGTTGAAGGGACGTCATTGGGGGGTGCCCTGAAGGGGGAAGAGTGGGCCGGCACTTGCGGCTCCTCGTGGGTCTCCCTGCCGGTTGTTAACACAAGAAACTGCGTAGCAGCAGTGTGCAACCCTAGGCAGAGTCGACATCACCCCGCCTTATTAGAGTGTTTTAGTACAGTGTTTGTAGCCTTTGCCTACGGTAAACGCTAAATTTTTGCGCCATGCGAGGGGAGTTTTAGTAGAGCGTCTCATCAGTTTTGCGTAGCGACCCGCCAGTGCTTACGGCGCCATCTGCAGAATGTTTTGCGAAATGACTCGCCGGATGACCTTGGACATTTTATGACTAGTCAAACAAGTGCAACAAAACACTTTCCTTTTAGTATTCAGTGCAACACGGCCATAACACGACATCAATATTCTCTTACCTGAGTACGTTCCATAAAGAAAGCGTTGAAGCCCTATGACACTTCTTTCGAGCAATCGCACAGAACGCCCTGAACCGAATGCGCGGGTTTAACGCATAGATTTTATTCAACTTCAAAACAATCCAGACATGCGTTTCGAACAAACACAACGTCACTACATGCGTTGCAAGTCAGCACCGCGATGGAAAGGCGATCGGACCCGCCGCGGTGGCTCAGTGGCTAAAGACGTTGTGCTGCTGAGCACGGGGTCGCGGGTTCGATTCCCGGCCGCGGCGGCCGCTTTTCTGATGGAGGCGAAGAGCAAAAACGCCCATGTGTACGAGATTTCGGCGCATGTTAAAGATCCCCAGGTGGTCAAAATTAATCCGGAGCCCTCCACTACGGCGCGCCTCATCGCCTGTGTTGCGTCGGCGCGTTAAACCCTACAATCAATCCGAAGGCAATCTGTTGCCTCCTCCTGCCGGTAGTAAATTCGGCACTCACCTCGCGCGCTGTACACACATGTGCGAGCTGCACCAGGGCTACCTACTAACCACTCGACGCATTTAAAAACACAGGAAAAAAGAACTTGCTCCACTGGAAGCAAATTACTGTACACAGAAGAGCGGAACCGTGGTGGTGGACACGCAAGCGGCCTCGAGTACGCACGCTATTTTGCTGAAATAACAGGGAGTTTTAGTACAACGTTTGTTGCCTTTGCGTATGGTAAACGCTAAACTTTTGCGTCAAGCTACGTAAATACCGCGAGAGCCATTTTAGTGCAGCGTCTCACCAGTTTTGCGTGGCGACACGCTAATGCTTACGGCGCCATCTGTCAAATTTTTTGCGAAATGCATCGCCGGCTGATCTGCCTGCGGAGTGCTGGAGTGCTTGGACATTTTGCAACTATTCAAATAATTGTAAACAAACGGTTTCCCGTTAGTATTGAATGCAAAACGTCCATAACACGACATGAATATTCTCTTACCTGAGTACGTTTCATAAAGAAAGCGTAGAAGCCCCGTGGCCCTTCTTTCGTGCTATCGCAGAGAACGGCCTGAACCGAATGCCCGGGTTTCATGCATACATTTTATTTGACTTCAAAAAAATCCAGAGATGCGTTTCGAACCCCTCGCGCGAGCCGTGGGGAGGAGGCTGGCCAGCTCCTGCCTTGAAACTCTGCTTCTGCTAACGCGAAGGGCGAAGTCACCGACGTACCAACGGAGGCTTGGACTGAAGACCCTGACCACAAAAAGGCTCACTTCAACTGTGAATAGTCTCTCTCTCTCTCTCTCTTTCTCTCTCGTCCATACCTCGGCAAAGTTGGCGCGCCTCACTCAAACTCACTCACAATTTTTTTTTCGAAACACCACTCACTCAAACTCAGACTCAATGCTGAGCAGCACATCTTCGCTCACTCAAACTCAAACTCACATTGAGCGCAAAACTCAGAAATCACTCGGACTCATACTCAAAATGTACTCACAACTGAAAATGTACTCAAACTCAAAATGAACTCAAACTCAAAATGGACTCAGAACTCAAAATGTACTCAAACTCAAAATGGACTCAGAACTCAAAATGGACTCAAACTCAAAATGTACTCAGAACTGAAAATGTACTCAAAACTCAATATGTACTCAAACTCAAAATGTACTCAAACTCAAAATATACTCAGAACTCAAAATGGACTCAGAACTCAAAATGTACTCAAACTCAAAATGGACTCAGAACTCAAAATCGACTCAAACTCAAAATGTACTCAGAACTCAAAATGTACTCAAAACTCAATATGTACGCAAACTCAAAATGTACTCAAACTCAAAATATACTCAGAAATCAAAATGGACTCAAACTCATAATGTACTCAGAATTCAAAAAGGACTCAAACTCAAAATGTACTCAGAACTCAAAATGGACTCAAACTCAAAATGTAATCAGAACTCAAAATGGACTCAAACTCAAAATGTACTCAGAACTGAAAATGGACTCAAACTGAAAATGTAATCAGAACTCAAAATGGACTCAAACTCAAAATGAACTCAGAACTCAAAATGGGATGAGAACTCAAAATGATTTCAGAACTCAAATGGCCTCACAACTCTCTCATGCTAGGAATTTACTCGGGGTCAGATGGACTCTGACTTCATTAGCAGTCAGTACTTTCAAATTCACGCGTGGTAGAAATATTACGGGCGCAAATTCGTGAGCTCAAACTCTTGAATTCGCCACGACATGACACCGTAGCTCCTGTGAGGTCGGAAACAATTTTCGTTGCAGATTTAATACAGCTATACCTGCTGCCCATGAAGAGTAGCGCTGGTTGGATGTTATTGTACGTATATATTGGATACCAAACTCTTGATGTAGGCTCCGTATTCGTGTTCATGACGGAGGCGGTCCAGGCTCGATGGTGTGCTGAGTCCAGAGAAACAAGCAAGATTGGGTGAGGGGACGTGCGCTCACTGCTCCATTCTTTTATGTCGAAGCTGCTTAGGGTTACGGTTCCGTGCATTCTTGCTCTGCATCCTGAAAAAAAATTCCCCCGCATTTCCCCGAGGGGGAGAATGTGAAAGTGCGAATGCACGGTTGTCGGCCCGCTTGCGGCGCTTGCGCTCGGCCCCCGCAGCCCACCGCCTCGCCGCCTTCTCTTCCATCTCTTCCATCGGGTTTGTAGTATCACGTGTACACCACGCAGTTATCAAGCCGCTATAACGCCGCTGAGTCGCCAACGCACGCCGCTGACGACGTAGTTTGAATGCGTTAAAGATATAAGGCGCGTCACTAACGCTGATATCACGTCGCGTCCGTGGCTTGGTCGGTAGAGCGTCGCGCTGCGGCCGCAAAGTCCGGGGATCGAAACCTGGCGCCGGATGCTGTTTCTTTATAGAGGAGCACTGCGGACGCCGACGCCGCCGCCGCCGACGCCGGCGGTGGATGGTTTGGGGTCG
>NW_027526203.1:49070326-49077738 GCF_048455015.1 Haemaphysalis longicornis
TCAAACTCAAAATGGACTCAAAACTGCTATGTACTCAGAACTCAAAATGTACTCAAACTCAAAATGGACTCAGAACTCAAAATGGACTCAAACTCAAAATGTACTCAAACACAAAATGTACTCAGAACTCAAAATGGACTCAAACTCAAATTGTACTCAGAACTCAAATTGGACTCAAACTCAAAATGCACTCAGAACTCAAAATGGACTCAAACTGAACGTGTACTCAGAACTGAAAATGGACTCAAACTCAAAGTGTACTCAGAACTCAAAATGGACTCAAACTCAAAATGTACTGAGAACTCAAAATTGACTCAAACTCAAAATGTACTCAGAACTCAAAATGGACTCACTCAAAATGTACTCAGAACTCAAGATGGACTCAAACTCAAAATGACTCAGAACTCAAAATGGACTCAAACTCAAAATGTACTCAGAACTCAAAATGGACTCAGAATTCACTAGGTCTCAGGCGTACTCAAACTCAATCGGACTCAAACTCAGTCGGGATCACTCGGGTCAAACTCACTCAAGCTCAAACTCACCATGCCACACTAGCCTCGCGCTCACTCAAACTCAAACTCACGCGTGAGTTTGAGTCGAAATGAGTCTGAGTGAGTGGACTCATGAGTGAGTTCGCCGACTTCTGCTCTCGTCACTCCACAGTTTGAATTTTTGTCACAATGACCTGCGCGCCTGTGTGCGTGCGTGTGCGTATCTGTGTCAAAACAATAAGGTAGCATCCCCTGGTGTTATACGTGGAAAACAGCTTGATACTAAAGGTATTTAATCCCCTGCCAGGTCGCCGCTTTTTATGTGCTGCGCTTCTTACTCGCTAGGCTTGGGAACTTAAGGTCCGCAACTTTTTTTGCTCTTGGTTATGAACTTATGCTGACTGAAAATTTTCATGAATCGGTTTTACTCCCTTGAACAGGTATGCGAATCGTTATGCTACTTGGTTCTTTGAAACCTGTACGGAACCAAAACGAAATGCAGACAGCTAATTCCAAACCCGAAGCTGTTTAGGATAGCGCACTAATTTAAAGTCGTATAGTGTAAAGTGATGTCGAATCAAGTGTTGTTGTCTGCTATTACACCGGGAGTAATTTGTAATGGAACTTTAACTGTGACTGCGCTAATGTTTTATACGTTCTAAAGTGAAGTGTTTGTAGGCAACAATATATCGGCCAAACTGAAACTCCCTTCCGAAAACGGTTCAATAATCACCGCTCTCATGCAAAAGCTGCCCTTATTTGCCCCTGTCAAGACATGTGAATAGTCCCGGGAATGCCTTTGAACATCTTAAAGCAACGATTTTAGAATCCGCCACAAAACCCACCACGACCGCGAGGTTCTGGAACCTTATCTCATTTATAAGTTTGGGTCAGCGACGCTTGGGATTAATGAAAGTTACGTAAAACTAACGTGCTTATTCCTCGATTAAAATTGGCTGCCTCCTAATTTTTATAACTATGTTCATTAATCCTACGCTTGAGTTTCCCATCAGAATTCACAGATACTCCCCAAATGCAGCAGCTTTATTAGCCTAATGCGGCTCAACAATGCCATTTGTCCTTGGGAAGGAGGTGGCGTTCCCACCACCACTTAGGAATGTTTAACCCTTTGGGATCTATAGACCCTAACTACTTTCCTGTTCAGTTGCTAGCTTCTGTGCAATGCTCTTCTGTGCCCTGTATCTATTCTCTCCATCCGCGGGGGGCACACCCATCTTCGCTTCAGCCCGGACCAGTCTACCCAACCACTGAATACCTTACTGTATACTCTTCCCTTCCTTTTGAAACCGCGATTGTCCAGTTTTCCGCATTGTGTGAACTTGCAGCCCACGCCGCGTACGTCGCCCCGTCATGGTGCAACCTCGGACGCTGCTTTGTTAACACGACCCCTTTCTCTCTCTTGCTCTCTCTTGCTCTCTCTCCTTTTGTTCTTGTTGCTGTAACATAGGCGTAGCCCGAATGCATGCATACTCTCCGTTTCCGAAACAACTTCCGCTCCTTCTCAAAGGTTTCTGCAAAGCTATACGCCTCGAGCGCGGCCTGTAGGGGCTAAGGTCCCTGAATTTATACCCCTGTCAAACGTGCCTATTTAAGTGCACTTACACAGAGTGAACTCGGCTAAAATGTCATTCGGGAGCAGCTAAACGGCAAACGCGAATGACACTTTACAAGGAACGCACTTTAAGCTGAGTGTGGTCCCCAAACACACTTTACCGGGGCCAGCTCGCCGAGTGAGTAAGTTCGTTGACAGAAGTCCGAAAATCGGAAAAATTAACATAAAACCGCGAGCGTTTAGATGATAATAAGTAACGTTAAAATTTAATTATTGATATATTGTTTATTAACTTTTACAAAAATGGAAGCAGCGACGAAAAATAAGGAAGTAACATCTGTCTCAACAACGTGCCAGCGCCGCCTGGTGGGTGTTTTGCTCCATGGCAGCCGTTCTCTGCGACGTTCTCGTACTTCTCGTAGGTGGTTTCTTGTGGCCCTGTGATTGTGTTCCTGCTTCAGCCTATTTCTGTTGTATTCAAAGCTTTCAGATAATTTCCTCGAAACAACAATGCTGATGTCATTCACTGCGCAGTGAATAAAAGTGACGATATCATCGCCGGTGTTCAGTCGCCGTCCCGACTCTGTTTTTTGCGGTCCTGTGCGAGGCGCCGATTGCGATTTTAAACAATGCAAACACAACGAAATGTTTGCATTATTCCTCACGTGATAAAGAGGGGGAATTTCAAGTAATTTTGCACGCCGGCTATCGTCACTGACATCACGGCCAAGGGCACTTTATTTGGTCGTTTAGCAGCGCGCAGCCTCAGTGTCACTTGGGAAGCCCGAGTGCACTCGGCGGAAGTGCACTTAAATAGGCACGTTTGACAGGGGTATTACTAAGGTAGCGCCATCTTTAGATCTCGCCGCCTTTCGCTCTCGCCCGCGCTCCTTTCCTCCTTCGTTTTTTGCCGTTTTCTTTTTCGTCGGCGAACGCCGCGCGCCATTGGACAACGGGCAGTGACGTAGTACCTCGTCCCAGCGTTGTTTGTTTTTTCTCCCCTTCGCCGCCACTGTCCATTTAAATTCGCCATTTTAGGCTCAGCTGCCTCGGAGCAGGCCTTATCTAAGCCGCCAGCGTATAACAACCGATAACAACCGAACAGTCAGCTGCCCGTTTCAAACAAGTGTTGCGTCGGCGTCACTTTATGTAGCATCGCAATGCCGAGTTCTTCGGCTGCTCGAATAAGGTCAGTGCAGTCACGGCCAGCTCGGCTGTAGCAAGCTGTAATTTATCAAAGCCCACTTATGAATCAATGTTAGCTGTACAGCATAAAAAGGATTCACAATTGTGCTTGTTAGCGCGCTCCTGGCCTTGGAATACGGTAGTTATTATAGAACTGGGCACTACAGCTAATTGTAAGCTGAGCGCATTCTTTACCTGCGGTTTTTTGTGCCAGCCTTCTACAGATATGCCTGAAAGGGCCTTACTCGAAGTAATTGTGAACGCCAATCGCACGAACATTGCTATGCCACGGACGCACTGCCAAAAGTACAGCCGTCATGGGCGAGGCCAACGAGGAGACGCGAGAACTTTGACCCTGACAGCAGCCTATAACGACGTGAAGGTGACATATATTTTTCCACAGCGTCAAAGCAGCGGAAAGTGCACGGAATAAAGGTGGCATGAGTGTCAGTAGCTAATGCGGGACGCATACTGAGCGCTGCCTAATGATCTACAACAAACGGAAAAAATTCCCCCGCATTTCCCCGAGGGGGAGAATGTGAAAGTGCGAATGCACGGTTGTCGGCCCGCTTGCGGCGCTTGCGCTCGGCCCCCGCAGCCCACCGCCTCGCCGCCTTCTCTTCCATCTCTTCCATCGGGTTTGTAGTATCACGTGTACACCACGCAGTTATCAAGCCGCTATAACGCCGCTGAGTCGCCAACGCACGCCGCTGACGACGTAGTTTGAATGCGTTAAAGATATAAGGCGCGTCACTAACACTGATATCAGCGTCGTGTCCGTGGCTTGGTCGGTAGAGCGTCGCGCTGCGGCCGCAAAGTCCTCGGATCGAAACCTGGCGCCGGATGCTGTTTCTTTTTTAAATATAGAGGAGCACTGCGGACGCCGCCGCCGCCGACGCCGCCGCCGCCGGCGGTGGATGGTTTGGGGTCGCTTATAAAGTGCATTCGCACTTAAAACTGCAGCGAGCGGCCCGAAGCGTTGCGAGGGCGTCTGCTCTGAGGAAGCCAACAAAAATGGCGGCCCCGCCGCGGAGTTAAAGGGACCGCGGCGCCGCGGGTGAGGGGAGAGAAAAAAGAGGAGGGCAGCGTAGAACGAGGGCGCAGTTGGCGCTACCTTAGTAATTTTAGGGACCTTAGTAGGGGCGCCACTGAAATCCCCCTGGCAGCCCGTTTCGAAAGCAGCCGCGGGAGTCCGCGTCCCGCTCCCCACTGTCACCGCTACTTTTGCGGCGCGTTCACGACCGCCATTTATCGTTTGCGGGCGTTTGAAATCCATGTTTATGTGGAGCAGACACTGTTCGCAAATGGGGTCTGTTTACGTGAGCGTAAAAATTTCTGACGCAATCTCAGTGTGGTATATTCGGTCAGTATAAGCGCCAGTAATATACCATTAATATACCACACTGTAATATACCACAGTAATATACCACACTGAGATTACGTCAGAAATTTTTACGCTCATGTAAACAGACCCCATTTGCGAACAGTGTCTGCTCCACATAAACATGGATTTCAAACGCCCGCAAACGATAAATGGCGGTCGTGAACGTGCCGCAAAAGTAGCGGTGACAGTGGGGAGCGGGACGCGGACTCCCGCGGCTGCTTTCGAAACGGGCCGCCAGGGGGACTTCAGTGGCGCCCCTACTAAGGTCCCTAAAATTACTAAGGTAGCGCCAACTGCACCCTCGTTCTACGCTGCCCTCCTCTTTTTTCTCTCCCCTCACCCGCGGCGCCGCGGTCCCTTTAACTCCGTGGCGGGGCCGCCATTTTTGTTGGCTTCCTCAGAGCAGACGCCCTCGCAACGCTTCGGGCCGCTCGCTGCAGTTTTTCCTGCAGTTTGCTCTTGTTTTCGCGCCGCAATCGCTCTTTGGTAACATTATTAGTATTTCTAGAGCCCCGTTTTACCAACATGCATTAACCCTTTCGTTACCACGCCTATTCAAATCGATCACCGGTGATCGATGATTTATATTGCCTATTTCGACATGTTGTAGTCGTTTCTCGTACACCTAATGCGGCCAGTCGTTAGTCTAGGCACTGCCCTTTTAGAATCAGTTTAAATTTTCCCGCTCCGGCGACGTTGAGATTTTTGGCGGCGTTTTTTGCGAGCTGAGGTGCGCGTGTTTTTGACGAAGGGGGCGTGGCTGCTGCACTTGAGAAAAAAGGATGCCGGTCGTGGTTAGGCTGCTTCACCATAATATTTTTTTTCGTCAAAAGGCTCCTGGCAAGTCAAATACCAAATAATAAGGTCAGCTTTGTAACCCGACAGCGTTGAGAGGTGATAATTACTTGAAAATGGCCCCAGCTATTCACTAATGATCTTTGGTTCGGACAAAGGGCAGCTTTATTCTCCCAAAGCTTATTTCTGATGGTCCCCCCGCATGTCTAGAAAGTGTGCCTGACATTTTCAACCAGTTTGCAGCAGTTTCGGTTTCGTTTTCGCATTGCGAAATTCATAAGCGGCGCTACTACGCAGTTACCCAACTACAAGCTCATTTGCCATGGCGCCTCCGTTGCCCGCTACTGCTCCTCAAAACAAGCGTGCTGCCGCTCGCGCTTGCACTTTATCTACGCCTTGCTTCTGCGATAAGAGCTTCCGCTGAAAGTCAAACGATAACACCAAGTCGTCGGGTATCAGTTCAGACGAGGAGAACGCTTCCAATTGGCCTTGAACACCGCCAGCTGTTCAGTGGCCAGTTTCGGTTTCATACGAGGGTATTTCCGGAGGTCTAGTGTCGCTTCTTAGTAGTACTGTTTATTCTGACAAAGTCTCTAACAGCCTTGTATTTGTTTCTTTTCAAAATTGCCAGGTGGCGCTGCAATGTAGTAGGCTCGTAGTGCTGAACTCGCTTCACAGCCCGAAGGCGGCTTGGTGAAAGCTTGCTGGGCATGATTCTAGCGCATCGTACCTTATTCCTGCAAGCAGGGCTACCATAGTGAGTCAGAACATGATAATAAGCCGCAAATGAAACTTCTGACTGGTGAGCGATCATCAGAACGTCAACAAGCATCCACCAAAGAGTTTGGTTCTCAACTCCAAGCGGATTTTTTCACATCGCTTGCTTGCCTTCAATATTGTGCCAGTCATAATCATTGACAAGGTGTTTTTACATCACGTGGAGGCTAATTTGGGCCTTTAATAATGTCAAACAACCAGATTTCTTCTAGAGAACTATCCAAAATAGCAAAACTTGAAATAGAGGTTGGGCTTCACCACATGGCACGGGCACCACGTGGGCTAACATTTTCTTTTATATTTGACAAATTGTACTGCGCAACTCAATTTTTTTTCTAGGACGGGTTTTTGAAATGTCTACCTAGAAAATGTATATTCTAAATTTTTTCTACTACAGGTGGTTTATTATACACAACTTCCTTTTTTTCTTTTTTCTTCGACGCGTGGACAAAAATTTCGAATTCGATAATTTTTTTCGGAATCATTATTTAGGAAAACATTATTAAAACTGATTCGTTGGAAAGCGCGTGGAATAATCTGCATTGTATGACACTGCAATGTGTGCCTAACCAATATGTATAGCACAAAAAAATGTTTTGTTAGACCCTTCAAAATTGGTCAATTTCCCACGGTAACGAAAGAGTAAAGTGAGGCTGTTTTGTTGTATATTTTTGGCTAGAAGGGGATATTTGCGGGGTGAATGCCGCGGGCGCATATGGACAGCGCGGTGTTTGTTTACATGTGCGGCATGCTCAGGATAGTTCGTGAACGCGAAAGGATCGAACGTGGACGTTTCAAACTTCTCTGTTACATAGTATTTCTAGAGTCCCGTATTACCAACACGCCCTAAGTGAGGCTGTTTTGTTGTATATTTTTGTGTAGAAGGGGATATTTGCGGGATGGATGCCGCTGGCGCATACGGACAGCGCAGTGTTTGTTTACGTGTGCGGCATGTTCAGGATAGTTCGTGAACGCGAAAGGATCGAACGTGGACGTTTAAAATTGCTCTGTTACAGTAATTCCGTTCTTGCATTTGCGTGATTAAGTTGTGGCCGTGCAAGCGCTGCACAGAGGGCTTGCGCATGGTTCGCGGTGACCTTGGTTCGCGGCAGTTCGAGCGCTGCGCTGGCTTTTTTGCGTTCGCGTTTTTTGCGTTAGTTGTAGATCATTAGGCAGCGCTCAGTATGCGTCCCACATTAGCTAC